>NC_090028.1:41429156-41669156 GCF_037176765.1 Anolis sagrei
TCCCTGTCGGCCGTCACCACCCCCAGCTCCTTCAAGGTCATTCCAGTCACTTCAAGGATGCTATCCATCCCTCTTGCCCTTGGTCGGCCCCTCTTCCTTTTGCCTTCCACTTTCCCCAGCATCATTCCCTTCTCTAGGCTTTGCTGTCTCCTCATGATGTGGCCAAAGGACTTCAACTTTGTCTCTAGTCTCCTTCCCTCCAATGAGCAGTCAGGCTTTATTTCCTGGAGGATGGACTGGTTGGATCTTCTCGCAGTGCAAGTCACTCTCAGAACTTTCCTCCAACACCACAGTTCAAAAGCGCCTCTCTTCCTTCGCTCAGCCTTCCCTAAGGTCCAGCTCTCACATCCGTAGGTGACTACTACAGGGAATACCATGGCTTTGACTAGGCGGATCTTGGTTGCCAGTCTGATGTCTCTGCTCTTTACTATTTTATCGAGATTGGACATTGCTCTCCTCCCAAGAAGGAAGCGTCTTCTGATTTCCTGCAGGATGTATTTGATACAAATATGCAATATGCCCAAATTTGAAAACTGGTGAGGTTGAGTTGGGGGGGGGGGGGTAACTGATTTTGTCATTTGTGAGTTGTAGTTCCTGGGATTTATAGTTAACCTACAATCAAAGAGCATTCCGACCTCCACCAATGAGGAAATTGAACCAAACTTGGTACACTGAACTCCAATGACCAAGAGAAAATACAAGAAGGGTTTGGTGGGCATTGACCTTGAGTTTTGGAGTTGTAGTTCACCTACATCCAGAGGGCACTGTGGACTCAAGCAATGATGCGTCTAGACCAAACTTGGCACGGATACTCAATGTGCCCAAATGTGAACACTGGTGGAGTTTGGGGGGAAATAGACCTTGACATTGGGAGTTGTAGTTGTTGGGATTTATCATTCACCTACAATCAAAGAGCATTCTGAACCCCACCAATGATAGAATTGGGCCAAACCAACCCACATGGAACCCTCATGACTAACAGAAAATACTGTGTCTTCTGATGGTCTTTGGTGACCCCTCTGGCATCTTCTCGTGATCCCCCAGGGGTCCCAACCCCCAGGTTGAGAAACACTGCTCTAGAGCATGGCCATATAGCCCGAAAAAACCTACAACAACTCAGTGATTCCAGCCACGAAAGCCTTCGACAATACATTGTGTGACTTGTTGAGTAGTTTTGACTTCTGTGAGAACTCTGGTGTTTCCTAGTGAAATATATTACTTTTTACCCCGAATGGAGTCAGCCTATTGACAGCCAGAGACCGCTCAATATGACTATGAGGAGTAAAATATTCTCTCCCAGAGCATACCATTTAAGAGAGAAAGGGCGTCCTAATATACTGGAATATATTATTTTTAAAAGCACAGAAATCTTGGCTTGCTTCGGTTCCATCCCAGGACCACATGTTGATTTAACAGGTCAAAAGAGATGCTTAAAAAAACCAATATACTATGCACACCCAGCAATAATAACGCGGAACAATGATTAGGCTGAGTTTCCCAACTGTGCTTAGTTTAATTTGCTTTGTATTTCTTTATTAATTTACAAATTAAAATATTTGTAGCCTGCCCTATAAATATGCCAAGGAATGATAGATTGGATGCATTGGAAAGCATCTAATGTTGCTAGTGTGGCCTTCAGTCATGCTTGTCTCCTTTCCTTGTTTTGCTGTCTCGTATTCTTCCACCTATAAGAAGAGATGGGAAGCTGTTGGACTTCTCATTTCAGCAATGGAAGCTCTAGGTGGCTCTGATTGTCAACATTGACACTGAAATTCAACACCACCTGAGCTCAGCGAGTGCAGCATTTTTCTGAATGAAGCAGAGAGTGTTTGAGGACCCGGACATCCGTAGAGATACCAAGGTGCTTGTTTATAAAGCTATTGTCCTCCCAACCCTGCTATATGCATGCAAGATGTGAACTGTCTACAGACATCACATGCAACTCCTAGAATGATTCCATCAGCACTGCCTCCAGAAAATCCTGCAAATCTCTTGGGAAGACAAGCGGACAAACATCAGTATGCTGGAAGAATCAAAGACCACCAGCACTGAAGCGATAGTCCGTCTTCAACTCCGCTGGACTGGCCATGTTGTCCGGATGCCCGATCACCATCTCCCAAAGCAGTTGCTCTATTCCGAACTCAAGAATGGAAAACGGAATGTTAGTGGACAGGAAAAGAGATTGAAAGATGGGCTCAAAGCCAACCTTAAAAACTCTGGCATAGACACTGAGAACTGGGAAGCCCTGGCCCTTGAGCACTCCAGCTGGAGGTCAGCTGTGACCAGCAGTGCTGTAGAATTTGAAGAGGCATGAATGGAGGGCGAAAGAGAGAAACATGCCAAGAAGAAGGTGCATCACGGCAACCCTGACTGGGACTGCATTCCACCTGGGAACCAATGCCCTCATTGCAGGAGAACATGCAGATCAATAACAGGACTCCACAGTTACCTATGTACCCAGTTCCAGTACACCGATCTTGGAAGACAATCCTACTCGGATAACAAGGAATCGTCTAAGTATTTATTCATTTATTTATTTATTTCGGGTACAGCTACCCCGCCCTTCTCAACCCCCTATGGGGGACTCAGGGCGGCTTCCAACCGGCATACATTTGATGCCTACAATTCAACACAGTAAAATACGTAGTAACAATAATTATAAACAGTTAAAATATTACATTAATACAATAAAAAGCCAGCCTGGTGGCCATCGTGGAGCTGCCCTTGAAAACGGCCTGGAAATTTCAATTGGTCCAACGGGCAGCGGCCAGGATGTTAACTGGTGCTCTTTACAGAGAGAGGTCAACCCTCCTGTTTAAGGAGCTCCACTGGCTGCCGTTTATTTTCCAAGCCCAATTCAAGGTGCAGGTGCTTACCTACAAAGCCCTAAACAATTTGGGACCATCCTACCTGCGTGACCGCATCTCCGTGTACGAACCCATGTGTTCACTTCGTTCATCCAGAGAGGCCCTGCTCGTGATTCCGCCTGCGTCGCAGGCGCGTTTGGTGGGGACATGAGACAGGGCCTTTTCTGTGGTGGCCCCTCAATTCTGGAATACCCACCCCAAAGATCTTAGACAGGCCCCTACATTGGCAGTCTTTAGAAAGAACTTGAAGACCTGGTTGTTCCGATGTGCCTTTCCAGAATAGGAAAACTCCAACACCAAGTCCCAGAAGCACTTTATTAGAATTAAGACTGCTGGCACACTGCACTTACCCCATAATCCTTACATATCACCTGTCACATCAGCACTTTTAATTCTGTACCCATTACTCTGGCCTGGCCTAGTTTTATTGTGTCTTGGTGTATTGTTTATTGCTCGTTGTTTAATTTTGCTTTAACTGTTTTTAATTTGCTTTAGGTTGTGTATTGTTATGTTGTGTATTGAGGCCTTGGCCTTTGTAAGCCGCATTGAGTCCTTCAGGAGATGCTAGCGGGCTACTTAAGATAATAATAATAATAATAATAATAATAATAATAATAATAATCGTTTTGCCAAGTCCGTAATTAATAAATTCATTCCGCTTATCATAGTCCTTTTCCAAAGCTTTAGTCGTCCTTGTAAGTAAGAAGGCTCTGGTTATATTAGTTTGAATCAGGATTTTGGGTTTTTGCAGCACATCCAAAACTGGTGAAACTCTTTTCAAATACTGTGAAGTGAGGTGCAGTCAGCTTTCAAGAGAGATATTGACAAGCCGGAATGTGTCCAGAGGAGGGCGACTAAAATGATCAAGGGTCTGGAGAACAAGCCCTATGAGGAGTGGCTTAAGGAGCTGGGCATGTTTAGTCTGAAGAAGAGAAGGCTGAGAGGAGACATGATGAGGGCCATGTATAAATATGTGAGAGGAAGTCACAGGGAGGAGGGAGCAAGCTTCCCTTCTGCTTCCTTGGAGACTAGGACACAATGAAGCAATGGCTTCAAACTACAAGAGAAGAGATTCCATCTGAACATGAGGAAGAACTTTCTGACTGTGAGAGCCGTTCAGCAGTGGAACTCTCTGCCCTGGAGTGTGGTGGAGGCTCCTTCTTTGGCAGCTTTTAAACAGAGGCTGGTTGGCCATCTGTCAGGGGTGCTTTGAATGCAATATTCCTGCTTCTTGGCAGAATGGGGTTGGACTGGATTATGGCCCATGATTCCAACTCTTTGATTCTATGATTCTATATCCACTTTTTTGCCTGTGCCCATGTTTAAAACAAGAGAAATTTTCATGTTGAACGCTGAGCCACTGATGAAAAGTATTTGACCCTCACACTTTACCATGAGGTTCAGGGAGACCTCCCTCGACCCATTTGATGTATTTGTTCCACTGCGGAGACAGTTTAGTAGTCAAAACTGTAAGAAATTGAATATACACTTACTGTATAAAAATGATATGCTTGGTTAGTGATAGTTTAGTAGAAATAAGTACATCAATCATAGGATAGCAGGTTGTCGGCTGGTACTGTGTCGGGGAAACATGGAACAAAAAAAAGTGATGAATGTTGGGCACGATTTACAAAAATCCCATGCCAAGGATGATGTACAATAAAGCTTTCTTTCTTTCTTTCTTTTCCTTACAAAGGGGAGGGGAGACTTCTACAGCAGCGTTCAATAAAGACTCTGCAAAATATTATGCTCTCGTTTCTGACATGTGTGTAATTACAAATTCATCCTCATTGTAAATTTTTATGTCTGGATAGAAAGAGGCATACCCTTAATGCCATCCTGCCATTCACGGAGAGAAGGCTAATTTTCAGCACTACTTAACACACACAGGCAGAGACGTATTAAGCACGCGTGTAGGAAGGAAGCCCTGCCAAAGTGTGGAGCTTGTGTACTGGGATTGGAATGAAGAACATCAGCATTTGTTATAAGGCCCAAGGCTGGTTTCGCCATGGGGCAATGGGAAGTAGCCATTTCAGCATCTCCACCATCCTTGCACAGATGAAAATATGTGACCAAATGTGTGATCAATAGGAGCATAGTGTCTAGATCTAGTAGGCTTGGGTAACCACGGAAAAATTTGGTTCTAAACACGTTTTTAGGGGGCCCTTGCGTTTCGTTTTTTAAAAGAATTCCAAAATTTTCCTTTAAAAAAGTTCAAAATATACGAAATTTCGTAAAATTATGAAACAATTACGAAACAATTACGAATCGATTTGTTAATGGCGGACGCGATTGCGCAGTATGCTAAAAAACCCTCCAAATGGGACAGGAGGAACTTCTGAAGCTTCCCTCTCCCTCTGTTGTTGACTGTTGGTGTGATAAAACAAACAACAACTATAAAACTTGCACCAGACATATGGAAATAATTACGAAATAATTACGAAACAATTTCGAAACAATTACGAATTGATTTCGAAACAATTACGAAACAATTATGAAACAATACGAAATAAATTGGAAAAATTGTTTCGACTCCTCACAGTAGTCCTGCATGGCTCATTATTGGATCGTAACTAATTTAAATACGAATTAATAACGAATTACGAAATTAACGAACGAAACCGCCCAAGCCTAAGATCTAGGGAAGTCATGCTCCTCATGCTCTATTCCGCTTTGGTTAGACCACACCTGGAATATTGTTTCCAATTCTGGGCACCACAATTCAAGAGAGATCTTGACAAGCTGGAATGTGTCCAGAGGAGGGTGACTAAAATGATCAAGGGTCTGGAGAACAAGCCCTATGAGTAGCAGCTTAAGGAGCTGGGCATGTTTAGCCTGTCCGGTCCCAATTCAAGGTGCAGGTGCTTACCTACAAAGCCCTAAACGGTTTGGGACCTGCCTACCTGCGTGACTTCATCTCCGTTTATGAACCTATGCGTTCTCTTCATTCATCCGGAGAGGTCCTGCTCTCGATCCCACCTGCATCGCAGGCGCGTCTGGTGGGGATGAGGGACAGGGCCTTTTCTGTGGTGGCCCCCAACTTTGGAACACCCTTCCCAAGGATATTAGACAAGCCCCTACACTGGCAGTCTTCAGGAAGAGTTTGAAGACCTGGCTGTTCCAGTGTGCCTTTCCAGAATAGGAAACACCAGCAATATGTCCCAGAAGCACTTTACCAGAGATTTAAGATTGTCTGCACATTGCACTTACCCCAAAACCCTATATTCCACCTGTCATACTCAGTAATTTTTAACCTGTACCCATCACATTCGGCCAGCCCTAGTTTTATTGTGTCATGGTGTATTGTTTTATTGTTTACTGTTATTGCTTGAGGTTTGACTTGCTTTATAATGCTGTGTGTATTGTTATGTTGTTGTTTTTATTGAGGCCTTGGCCTTTGTAAGCCGCATTGAGTCCTTCAGGAGATGTTAGTGGGGTACAAATAAAGTAAATAAATAAATAAATAAATATGATAGCCATGTATAAATATGTGAGAGGAAGCCACAGGGAAGAGGGAGCAAGCTTGTTTTCTGCTTCCTTGGAGACTAGGACGCGAATCAATGGCTTCAAACTACAAGAGAGGAGATTCCATCTGAACATTAGGAAGAACTTCCTTACTGTGAGAGCCGTTCAGCAGTGGAACTCTCTGCCCCGGAGTGTGGTGGAGGCTCCTTCTTTGGAAGCTTTTAAGCAGAGGCTGGATGGCCATCTGTCAGGGGTGATTTGAATGCAGTATTCCTACTTCTTGGCAGAATGGGGTTGGACTGGATGGCCCATGAGGTCTCTTCCAACTCTTTGATTCTAGGATTCTATCATTCTATGAAAGAGTATCCGAGTGTGGTCAAGATGACCCAAAAAGTGGTTTGCCACATGTGTACAAACCTGGATAGACACAAATCTTGCAGACAGACTTTAGTCTATACAGAAAATGCATTTGTTGTATTTTGTACATAAAATAGTATTTCTGTGCAAAAACTAGCAATCCTTTTTTTTTTTGCACAAAACCATATTTATGAGCAGAACAGTTTCTGTCTTTTACCATTTTCTGTACCGTTTTCACAGACTAAATCCCAGAGTGTGATTGTTCATTGAAAACTGTGACATTTTCATGGGCTTTCTAATATCATATGTGAGAGAAAAATGTTAAATTATTTGTTCTTTTTCCTACAATAAAGAAATGTATAAAGTAGGGCTGGGCAATTCGTTTCGTTAATTCGTAATTCGTTAAAAAATTCGTTAATTTTTGAATTACAAAACAATTACAAAACTTATTTTTAAACCTGGAAGTGTTTTTAAATATCGAAACGGCAGGCACCAAAAATTTTTGTATTTCCGTCCATTTCGGAAATACGTAAGATGGCCGCCTGGCGATGCTTGCTGGGAGCTCTCCTCTCTCGGCGCCGGCTGAGCAAGCGAGTGAGAGGGCGAGCGAGAGGGCGAGTGGCGAGCGAGAGGGCGAGGGCGAGCAGCGAGCGAGAGGGCGAGTGAGAGGGCGAGGGCGAGCGGCGAGCAAGAGGGCGAGCGAGAGGGCGAGCGGCGAGCGGCGAGCGAGAGGGCGAGTGAGAGGGCGAGCGAGAGGGCGAGCGAGAGGGCGAGAGGGAGGTCTCCTTCTCTTTCTTTCCTTTTCTCTTCTTTCTCTCTCTCTCACCTTTCGCAGGGGGGTTCTGAGCTCTCTTCCAAAGAAGGCTCACTTGCTTCCTCTTCTCTCTCTCTCTCTCTCTCTCTCTCTCAATTCAAGGCAGGAAACCCCTCCATCCTGCAGCCATCTACACTGCAGCCTGGATGAGGTTTGGCACCACATTGGCACCACATTGGCTGGGAGTTGTAGTTTGGCAGCCTGGGAAAAAGAGCCCCTCCTGGAAGGAACCCATCCTAGCGAGAGGGCGAGAGGGCGAGCGAGAGGGCGAGCGGCGAGCAAGCGGCGAGCGAGAGGGCCCGCCAGAGTGAGTGCCTGCCTTCCCTCAATAATAATTTCTCCTCCCTATTCTACTAAATTAATAATTAAATTTAAGAAATATTTAAAAAATATTGAAAAAAAAAGGGCGCCATCTTTACAAAATGTTTTGTAAATATTTACGAAATTTCGTAAATACCGACCTTTTTTTTTGGAAAATTTTGTAATTATTTTAAATATCGAAACAAAAAAACACCCCAATTACAAATCGATTTTAGAAACAAATTTTTGCGTTGTTACCCAGGCCTAGTATAAAGATTTGCATTCTTACTGGAAACTAATGTGATATTATTGTTTAATTATAGCGTGAGATGGGGAGAGGCACTTACCAGGTACAAAATTGGTTTGTGATGTTGAGTTCCTTATGCAGGTGGAGGGCTCCATTTGCTGATCTGATTCAGGTGGTCAAGCATCTTAGGCTAGGCTTCATCAGGCCACAAGCAGACATTCCAGCATCACAAATGTCTGTTGAAGGAGCTAGTTGGTCAACTTAACTTTGCATGCCTTGGTGGGTCCTTCCTGGGTCATTTTTGTGATGCAAGGTTGGAGTTGCACAAATTTCGCCATTGGTCTAGGGTTATTGTCATGCACCATGAAGACCCTGAATGTTTATCTAGTTAAGCCCCTTTTAGTTAGAGGGATAAATGTTTCATGTACAATTTCTGTGGGGTCAGTCTAGACAGCGTCGTTGCATTTGAAGACTTCGTCTCCCTGCCTCTTTAAAAGTCCCCTCAGGGGCAGAGCCTGAGGCAAAGCATGTCTGGTTCTTGGAAGAGTCAGCCTTTTTTGTGACTGGAAGGTGAACTGAAGGGTCTATGAATAGCATGTCCAGTCAAGGCTGCATTCAAGTCCAGTCAGAGTTAAACATTGAGACCATCTTAGAGACAGTTGAACACCATACAAGAAAGAGACAATAAGAAGAAATAAAGATTCAAGAGCCTCAGTTTGGCCAGAACAGTGTCTACCTCTTGAAGACTTTACAGACTTTACTTTGTGGTAAGACTCAGAAGGAGAGAAAGTTTAAAATTCTTATTGGTTAATAAATTCCTGTTTGATTCAGCTATATAGTTTCCAATCTGTTCCCTGCACAGCTAGTTTACCTTCCAAGTAGTTAAGACAGTGTGGGGGAAGAGCAGTTATAGTTGAGGCAAGGGTCAACAGGGTTCAAGTAAGTCCATGTAAAATGAACTTTGGAAAGTCTTTTCACATCAATTTACAGGGAAATGGGGCCAGGACTTGTTTGTTTATTTGGTATCAAATATATGAAGTTGTGCTGGTACGGCTGTACCAGGAGCTCCAACCTTATTTTATTTCTGTTATCTGTCTTGCAGTCATAGGACAGGCCTCCTGTCCATCTTAATTAAGCTTTGGTTTCACCTCTTTTTCTGGGCTCTGGGAGGGAAAGGAGCCATTTTTTTTTGGGCAGTCTCACACAAGGTAGCTAAGCTATAGGATGGAGACCAGCTCGTCCCATACAAAAGCTTCCTTTCTCAATAACATCCGGAGATACAGAAGCAGAAATTTTGGGGAAAAGGTCCCAAGGCTCTGGCTGAGAGCTCACAGCTTCTCAGCCTCACAGCTATCAGAGGAAAAACAGCCCCGAAGTTTCAAAGAATTCTTGGAAGGAGGACAGCATTACAGATCCACTGAACTCCAGCTGAAATATCTTCAAGCCTCTGCTGGTAGGTCTACTCGATACCTAGACGCATTTGGAATCGGTAGGCATAGATAATAGACAGCCTAGAAGAGGTTAAAAAGGGTTTTTTTCTTACAGAGTAAGTTTAGTTAATCAAAATCAGGTACCAGTCCATTGAGGACTAGACTAAGAAAGCCTTGAAGTGTTGTTTGAACCACTGAAGATTTGTTGTTTGTTCCATAATAAAGACTTTGTTGTATCATCAAAGACTCTAAAGACCATCACTTCAGAAAAATCCCTGAGAACCTCTCTTCGAGGCGCCCTGGCTTCCCGCTGGGCTTAAAGTATGCTTCCTATAGAAAAGTACAGCTGTTACAGGCCCAGCGCGCGACAGAACAGAAGTATATCCCGGTACTTTAGTGATTTGGCAGAGACTGTCCTAATTAATTCCCTCTCCTCTTTCCATCTTTCCCCCTTGTCTTCAGGTTACTTCCTTTGCTGAAAACAAAGTTCAAAGTTCAAAAGTAATTTGTATTCAATGAACTTAGCCAAGAGGAAAGAAGAGAGGGAAGAAGAGGCTCAGGCAAAAGCAAACTGCTGCAGTCTCTCCTGGCTTGTGTTTCTGCCTCATGAATAATACCTTTTCCCATCTGGATCCCATTCTATTGGTGCTTGGCCAACGTTTCCTGGTTTTTGTCTGTGAAACGTTGGAGATCATGACAACAGCAACTGGTAACTAACAGGGGTGGGATTTGGAACTCTGACCATTACAAATCACTTATTAAATGCAAAGTTTTCAATCCCGCTCTTTTACCGTACTGGCTTTTCTTTCTAGGCTGTCTCTTTTGTATATCACACTTCTATATGGATGGATCACTTCATGGCATGCATTTCAGCTGTCCACATATGGCTCTGCTTAATCTGACAATAGCTCTCACTTCCTGGCTAGGGATCCATTGTCTGTGAAGAAACCATACATTGTAATAAAATACAAAGGTTGGGAGGTGGGAGATGAAAAAAGATGGCAGACATCCTTTCATTTCAACATCAGACGAGGCATCTTTTGAACTATAGCGAAGATTTATTTGGTATAAATATATATCTGACCTACACCCAAACCATTGCAATTCATTTTTATATTAGGAAAGGTGGGGGCAGGGAGATGAAAGCTCAAAGTCTACCGAGATTTTTCCTAGTCAATCCATCAACAAAGTCTAAGTATCACCTGGCCTATGAGAACTTACATTTTCTATAGTATAACCCCCCCCCCCCTAAAAAAACAGTGTTTGTTTAAGTGTGCTCTAAATGTGATTGGAAATATATGAATTGCAAACTTTTCTTCCCCTCAAAAGGTAGCAATGATCCAACATTATCAGCTAAACCAGTGGTTCTCAACCATTCAAATGCCGTGACCCCTTAATACAGTTCCTCATGTGGTGGTGACCCCCAATCGTAACATTATTTTTGTTGCTACTTCATAACTGTATTTTTTCTACTGTTATTATTTATTATTTATTATTTCTAAGTTTTCTATACCGGCCTTCTCACCTCGACGAGGGACTCAGGTCAGTTTACAGCATATAAAAAGTACAATAATATATAGGTACAACAAAGTGCAAAGTCATCACATATTAAAATAGTACACTGAAATACACTAAAAACATAATCATCACAATTACCTAAGCCAAGTCGTCAATCCAGTCATAGTCATAGTCATACTCATAGTCGCAGTTCATCACAGTTCAGCACAAGGAAGGAGGTTATAGGTTCAGTCCTCAAATGCCACATTCCAGAGCCAGGTCTTTAGTAGTTTCCTGAACATCAGGAGGGAGGGGGCAGATCTGATCTCTAGTGGGAGGGAGTTCCAAAGCTGGGGAGCCACCACCAAGAAGGCCCTGTCCTTCGTCCCCACCAACTGTGATTGCGAGGGTGGTGGGACCGAGAGCAGCCCCCCCCCCTCCGGAAGATCTTAATAGCCTTGATGGTTCATAGGGGAGGATCCGTTCGGACAGGTAAACTGGGCCGGAGTCGTTTAGGGCTTTATAGGTCAAAACCAGCACTTTGAATTGTGCTCGGAAGCTAATCGGCAGCCAGTGGAGCTGGCGTAACAGAGGGGTCGTATGGTCTCTGTACCACGCTCCTGTTAGTAGTCTGGCTGCCGCACGTTGGACTAGTTGAAGCTTCCAGGCAGTCTTCAGAGGCAACCCCACGTAGAGAGCGTTGCAGTAGTCTAAACGGGTTGTAACCAAAGCATGGACCACTGTGGCCAAGTCAGACTTCCCAAGGTATGGGCACAGATGGCGTACAAGTTTTAATTGTGCGAAGGCTCCCCTGACCACCGCCAAGACCTGGGGTTCCAAGCTCAGCGATGAGTCCAGGATCACTCCCAAGCTGCGAACCTGCGCCTTCACGGGGAGTGCAACCCCGTCAAGCACAGGCTGTAACCCTATGCCCTGTTCGGCCTTTCGACTGACCAGTTATGAATTGTAATGTAAATATCTGATATTTTCATTCACTGGGCCAAATTAGACGCAAACACCCGATACGCCCAAATTTGAATACTGGTGGGGTTGGGGGAGGGATTGATTTTGTCATTTAGGAGTTGTAGTTGCTGGGATTTACAGTTCTCCTGCAATCCAAGACCACTCTGAACTCCACCAATGATGGAATTGAACCAGACTTGGCACAAAAGAACTCCCATGACCAACAGAAAATACTGGAAGGTTTTGGTGGGCATTGCCACAGTTTTTAAGGTTGGCTTTGAGCCCATCTCTAAATCAACACTGAGAACTGGGAAGCCTGGGCCCTTGAGCGCTCCAGCTGGAGGTCAGCTGTGACCAGCAGTGCTGTGGAGTTTGAAGAGGCACAAATGGAGGGAGAAAGAGAAAAACGTGCCAAGAGGAAGGTGCGTCAAGCCAACCCCAACCGGGAGTGCCTTCCACCTGGAAACCAATGCCCTCACTGCAGGAGAACATGCAGATCAAGAATAGGGCTCCACAGTCACCTACGGACCCACCGCCAGAACACTGACCTTGGAGGACCATCATCTAAGGGATCACCTAAGTAAGTAAAGTAAGTACTGAGGTGCTTTTTTATAAAACGATTGTCCTCCCAACTCTGCTATATGCCTGCGAGATTTGGACTATCTACAGACGTCACATGCAAATCCTAGAACGATTCCATCAGCGCTGCCTCAGAAAAATCCTCCAAATCTCTTGGGAAGAATCAAAGACCACCAGCATTGAAGCGATGGTCCTCCGCTATCAACTCCACTGGACCAGCCACGTTGTCCAGATGCCCGACCACCTTCTCCCAAAGCAGTTGCTTTACTCCAAACTCAAGAACAGAAAACAGAATGTTGGTGGGCAGGAAAAGAGATTGAAAGATGGGCTCAAAGCCAACCTCAAAAACTCTGGCATAGACACTGAGAACTGGGAAGCCCTGGCCCTTGAGCACTCCAGCTGGAGGTCAGCTGTGACCAGCAGTGTTGTAGAATTTGAAGAGGCACGAATGGAGGACGAAAGAGAGAAACATGCCAAGAGGAAGGTGCGTCAAGTCAACCCCGACCGGGACCACCTTCTACCTGGAAACCACTGAGGAAGGGAGAACATGCAGGTCAAGAATTGGGCTCCACAGTCACCTACGTACCCACAGCCAGGACACCGATCTTGGAAGACAACCCTACTTGGCCAACGAGGGATCGCTTAAGTATTAAAAATAATATCAGGAACTATGTGTGTCGGTTTCAGGTTAAGAAGTAGGAAGCCAAATAGAAGAAGGGAAAGAACATTACAGCTATTCAAAATTGACATTGTGCTAGAAATGATATCAATGGAATCACTTATTTATTTGGTAGGCATGTTCTCGAATGGGAATCAGGATTCATCTGTCGTCATTGCATCACTCTCCAGTTTTCTATTGCTGTAGGCTATAAAGGTTCTGTTTCTCATTTGAGTTTGTTTCATTGTCGTTTGGCTCAGTTCATTGGGTAAAATGACTACAGAAAATAGGAATACAGAAATCTGGAGGTTTGTTTGCTGCCGGGGGAAGTGAGAGAGAATCAGATGTGCAGCTCTTTAGAGCCCATAGAATCCTAGAATCAAAGAGTTGGAAGAGACCTCCTGGGCCATCATCCAGTCCAACCCCATTCTGCCAAGAAGCAGGAATATTGCATTCAAATCACCCCTGACAGATGGCCATCCAGCTTCTATTTAAAAGCTTCCAAAAAAGGAGCCTTTACCACACTCCGGGGCAGAGAGTTCCACTGCTGAACGGCTCTCACAGTCAGGAAGTTCTTCCTCATGTTCAGATGGAATCTCCTCTCTTGTAGTTTGAAGCCATTGCTCCTTGTCCTAGTCTCCAGGGAAGCAGTAAACAAGCTTGCTCCCTCCTCCTCCCTGTGGCTTCCTCTCACATATTTATACATGGCTATCATATCTCCTCTCAGCCTTCTCTTCTTCAGGCTAAACATGCCCAGCTCCTTAAGCTGCTCCTCATAGGGCTTGTTCTCCAGACCCTTGATCATTTTAGTCTCCCTCTTGCTCTGGACACATTCCAGCTTAGAGTCAATATCTCTCTTGAATTAAGGTGCCCAGAATTGAACACAATATTCCAGGTGTGGTCTAACCAAATCAGAATAGAGCATGGGGAGCAGGACTTCCCTAGATCTAGACACTAGGTTCCTCTTGATGCAGGCCAAAATCTCATTGGCTTTTTTTGCCGCCACATCACATTCCTGGCTCATGTTTAACTTGTTGTCCACGAGGACTCCAAGATCTTTTTCACACGTACTGCTCTCAAGACAGGCATCCCCCATTCTGTATCTTTGCCTTTCGTTTTTTCCACCTAAGTGGAGTATCAAGCCCAGGTCTCTCCAAAGCACCTACCTTTCAGGACAAAAGCAGACATCTGCAGTTACTTTGTAAAAAAGACATGTTTGTTTGCTTTCCTGCTATTAAAACAGTCTATCCAAATATGTAGCGATGTTTGTCTGAACTTCTCATGGATCTGTGGGAGCCTAAACAACCTCTTCTGTTCCCATTTTGCCTTTAGTGGTGCCGAAAGCTCCATTTTCTGGGGTGTTTGCAAAGGGTGGCTGAGTTCAATGCTCTCTTCCCATCCAAGTACTAGATCCGTGTGTGAGACATCGCCCCTTTCCTACATGGAGTTATTTGTGCATATTCTCAGAAGCACTTTTCCAAATGTACACTTTTATGTACACATAAATGTGGACATTGAGGAAAATGTCCACATGTATGTACAATTTGTCCAGTGTACACATGTACATATGTCACTCCTGTTGATTCAAGCATGGCTTTGAAATGTATGCATTTTTTTTAAAAAAAATGATTTTTAAATTTTTTTTGAAATTTTTGAAATTTTTTGAAATTTTTAAAAAAAATTTGAAATTTTTGAAATCTTTGAAATAATTTTGAAATAATTTTGAAATTTATGCATTTTTTTTTGTATCATGCCCTGAATCACCTGAGGGCTGAGAAGGGCAGTATACAAATACAGTAATTAAATAAATGAATAATAAAGAAATAAATTACAGACATATGGATTCATTTTATTGGAAAAGCTAAAAAAAGACAAATGTAATGCTCATGATTTTCATGTCATGATCCTTATGATAAGAAATCAAAAGGTGCATAGCACACACGCATACACAAATCGCGAAAAGGACGGGGAAGGAGGGTCTGCTGCTGCTCTCCAGTTTGTGGCTGCCAGTGCCACAGGGAAAGACAGAGACCAGAGGGTTGTGAAGAGAAGCCCTGGTTGTTTCTCTGTCTTTTTTTCTGAAAAGGAGAAATCTTTTGTCTTTTATTTTATTTTATTTTTTATTTATTTATGTATGTATTTTATTTTGTTAAATTTTATTTCTTTTATTTTATTTAATGTATTTCATTTTATAAATTAATTATTTTTTATTAATTTTAATTTATTTATTTACCTACTTAATGTATTTTAATTTCACCCTAAATTTATTTTAATTTGGTTTTGGTTAGTTGTTGTTAGTTTTATCACCAACAGTCAACAACAGAGGGAGAGGGAAGCTTCAGAAGTTCCCCCTGTCCCATTTGGAGGCTTTTTTCGCGCATTTATTTCAATTTATTTATTTATTTCAAAGTTTTGTATACCGAGCTTCTCAACCTCGTTGAGGGACTCAGCCCGGTTTACAGCCATAAAAACATATACATTCATTAAAATATCATATATCACAAATTACAAAACAACTTTAAAAACACTAAATATAAAACTACAGTGGTCAGTCGTCCTAATAAGATGGATCTATATCCACTTCCATCCAGAGTCCTATGGTGTTGTCTCATTCCTCGAAGGCCTGACTCCACAGCCACGTCTTCACCCGTTTCCTAAATGTTAGGATGGATGGGGCGGTTCTGGCCTCCAGAGGGAGAGAGTTCCAGAGTCGTGGGGCCACCACCGAGAAGGCCCTGTCCCTCGTCCCCACCAGCCACGCTAGCGAGGCTGGTGGGACCGAGAGCAGGGGCCTCTCCAGATGATCTTAATAATCTTGATGGTTCGTAGGGGAGAATACGTTCGGAGAGGTAAACAGGGCCGGAGTCGTTTAGGGTAAACAGGGCCGGAGTCGTTTAGCATTGTGCAATCGCGTCCGCCATTAATGAATCGATTCGTATATTTACGAAATTTCATAAATATCGAAAATTTGAAATCGGAAATTTCGGAAATCCTGTCAGATTAGAAACGCTGGCACCCCCTATATACGAAATGAGTTTAGAACCAAATTTTTTCTTGATCAACCAAGCCTAGTACACACCACATGGAGCTGATCTGGCTAAACCCAGAATAATGCTTTAAAGGCAGTGAGGACTGTGGGTTGGTTCCCAACCAGAACCAGCTGCAACTGTCTTCCCTACCATCCCGTGTTCCCTGGGCTCAGGAAGTCTCCATCTGGCTGCCATGTGGACTTGATCTGGTGTCCCGGATGCTGGATCAGGCCCACATTGGTGGTCAAAGTGAAAGGGACCTTCAACTTTTTTGGGTTCCTTGAATACTGCTACTTCAGTGTCTTCACTACCTGCTAGGAAATAATTTTGTTGGGCACAAAAGTCTTGAGAGCAGTGTTCTGGCACTCTTCAAGACTTGTGAAATGAAATTCCTCCCCCCTCTATCTTACATATTTGCACATTGTGTGCTTTCTAGTGTGTTTAGGGAAATAAAAACTGCACAAGACAATGCTCCTATTTTTAAATGCTAATGGGGAAAACGTTAGTCATTTTTAAAATGTACAAATTCACTTCAGTATAAATCGAGTAAAATGTATGAATCAAGAGGCACTTTAGAAAAAAAATGCATAGGGAATTATGCATGAAATTCCAATGTAACTACTTGATATGAAATAAGTGAAGGGAATACAGGTGCGCTTTGTAGGATTGAGATATTTCCATGTCCCTAATTTTATTGTCTCCAGCAAAGGATCACCACCTTGTCATGGCGCTGGAGCTTGAGCACCTCAATGATGTCATGAGCGAAACCATGAAGGGCCACCCTTAGATAAGTTTAATTGTGGAGATATGCAGATGACACCACTCTGATGGTTGAAAGCGAGGAGGAGCTGAGGAGCCTTCTAATCAAGGTGAAAGAAGAAAGCACTAAAGCCGGGTTGCAGCTAAACATCAAAAAAACCAAGATTATGGCAACAAGAATGATTGACAACTGGGAAATAGAGGGAGAAAACGTGGAGGCTGTGACAGAATTTGTATTTCTAGGTGCAAAGATGAGTGCAGATGCAGACTGTGGCCAGGAAATCAGGAGACGCTTCCTTCTTGGGAGGAGAGCAATGTCCAGTCTCGATAAAATAGTAAAGAGTAGAGACATCAGACTGGCAACCAAGATCCATTGCCTAGTCAAAGCCATGGCATTCCCTGTAGTCACCTACGGATGTGAGAGCTGGACCTTAGGGAAGGCTGAGCGAAGGAAGAGAGATGCTCTTGAGCTGTGGTGCTGGAGGAAAGTGCTGAGAGTGCCTTGGACTGCGAGAAGATCCAACCAGTCCATCCTCCAGGAAATAAAGCCCGACTGCTCATTGGAGGGAAGGAGACTAGAGACAAAGATGAAGCATTTTGGCCACATCATGAGAAGAAAGGAAAGCTTAGAGAAGACAATGATGCTGGGGAAAGTGGAAGGTAAAAGGAAGAGGGGCCAACCAAGGGCAAGATGGATGGATGGCATCCTTGAAGTGACTGGACTGACCTTGAAGGAGCTGGGGATGGTGACGGCTGACAGGGAGCTCTGGCGTGGGCTGGTCCATGAGGTCACGAAGAAGCAGAGACAACAAGCTTCAGCAGAGAGCTCTTTGCCCCACCCCAGTCATTCCACAGATATATAAACCAATTTTCCTATTTCCAACAGACCTCACTACCTCCGAGGATGCTTGCCATAGATGCAGGTGAAACGTCAGGAGAAATGCCTCTAGAACATGGCCCTATAGCCCGAAAAAACCTACAAGAACCTAATTTTATTGTTCTGAACTTTCTGTTGGATGCCTACACAGTGTAGAAAGATCCTGAGCAGCGCACATGGCGTCCAACCATAATGTAATTAAAAGGCATGTTACAGGAAGTAATCTCTTCTTCTAAGTCTTGAAATGTGTTCACACATTCATATTTTTGTGATGCCATCATTGGTCTTTTTATTTTTCATTTTTTGATCTGATTTCTAAGCCACAACTCCTAGAATAGTTCACACATGTGCACAAAGAAGGCTCTGTTTTGGGAACTGGTCTAATAACTCAGCCTTAATTCAGTCTTGAGAAAGATGTAAACATTTGCTTCTAGGACTCCACATAGAACATTTGTCCTCCAGCATCTAGATTTGGCAGGGATAGTATTCTCTATCATTCCACTGCTTTATCATCAGCTTGCTTATATTTACGCAGAGTTCACCAAAAGTCATTTGAACCCAATTAACTCAGGAAGAGGAAAAGAGGAAGGAGGTCATTTGGCCTTTTCCAGTAGGCTCAAGCAAAAACAAACCACCACAGTGTCTCCTGCCTTGTCTGTACTTCCTCATTAGTAATGCTTGCCATTTTGGCCACATTCTGATATTACTTGGCCACATAGGCTCCAGTTTCCATCTGTGAAATGTCGATAGCTATGTAGTCATGCAAGCTGGGAGATGCAAAGCAGACCTACAAATGTCTAGTTCAGGTCTCATGGAGGACTCTTCCGATCCTAATAGAATAGCAAGCTCAGATGTGACAGAGAGCAAAGCTCGTTATCTAACAGAAGTGTTCACACATTGGCACAAAATTGGACTTGTTTTTGTAATTCAACAGTCTTCATAGAATCATAGAATCAAAGAGTTGGAAGAGACATCATGTGCCATCCAGTCCAACCCCATTCTGCCACAAAGCAGGAATATTGCATTCAAAGCACCCCTGACAGATGGCCATCCAGCCTCTGTTTAAAAGCTTCCAAAGAAGGAGCCTCCACCACACTCCAGGGCAGAGAGTTCCACTGCTGAACGGCTCTCAGTCATGAAGTTCTTCCTCATGTTCAGATGGAATCTCCTCTCTTGTAGTTTGAAGCCATTGTTTCGTGTCCTGGTCTCCAAGGAAGCATAAAACAAACTTGCTCCCTCCTCCCTGTGGCTTCCTCTCACATATTTATACATGGCTATCATATCCCCTCTCAGCCTTCTCTTCTTCAGGCTAAACATGCCCAGCTCCTTAAGCCGCTCCTCATAGGGCTTGTTTTCCAGACCCTTGATCATTCTAGTTGCCCTCCTCTGGACACATTCCAGCTTGTCAACATCTCTCTTGAATTGTGGTGCCCAGAATTGGACACAATATTCCAGGTGTGGTGTAACCAATGCGGAATAGAGCATGGGGAGCATGACTTCCCTAGATCTAGACACTATGCTCCTATTGATGCAGGCCAAAATCCCATTGGCTTTTTTTGCCCCCACATCACATTGTTGGCTCATGTTTAACTTGTTGTCCACGAGGACTCCAAGATCTTTTTCACACGTACTGCTCTCGAGCCAGGCATTGTCCCCCATTCTGTATCTTTGCATTTCGTTTTTCCTGCCAAAGTGGAGTATCTTGCATTTGTCCCTGTTGAACTTCATTTTGTTAGTTTTGGCCCATCTCTCTAATCTGTCAAGATCGTTTTGAATTCTGCTCCTGTCCTCTGGAGTCTTGGCTCTCCCTCCCAATTTGGTCCCGTCTGCAAACTTGATGATCCTGCCTTCTAGCCCTTCATCTAAGTCATTAATAAAGATGTTGAACAGGACCGGGCCCAGGACGGAATCCTGCAGCACTCCACTTGTCACTTCTTTCCAAGATGAAGAGGAATCATTGGTGAGCACCCTCTGGGTTTGTCCATTTAACCAATTACAGATCCACCTCACCGTAGTTTTGCCTAGCCCACATTGGACTAGTTTGTTTGCCAGAAGGTCCCTCATCTCTGGAACTCCCTCCCCAGGGAGATTAGGCTGGCACCCTCCATACCCACATTCCGTAAGGAACTAAAGACGTGGATGTTTCTTTGTGTATTTGACTGACATCTCCTTTGACAGATGATCTCTATCCATGACCTGAAATCCTTTAACTCGTTTCACATATTGTCCCCCCCCCCCCAAAATGAGTCTGTTGTTGCTTATGATGTTTGTTTATTATTGTTTATGTTGTTTTTTATGCTATTTTAATATCATATTTCTGTTTTCAATTGTATGTTGCCTTGGGCTTGGCCTCATGTAAGCTGCCCCAAGTCTCCTCAGGGAGATGGAGGCGGGATAGAAAAATTAAGTTCTTCTTCTTCTTCTTCAAAGGGCTGGAATAGCACAGAATATGCATATGCAAAGGAGTAGAGAGTTGTTGCAGGGATTAAGTTAGGTCTTTCAAAGCATGATGGAAATATTTAGACAAAAGTGTTTCCAGGAAGAAATACTCGCCTGCATTTAACAATCCAGATAAACTAACACCGGATTGCTGACCAGTCCAGACTTCAGCAAATATGAATAATTAAATCAGACTTTTGCAGCTCAGTCTCGTTTTGAAAAATGTAAGTGGAGAATATCTAAAACCCTTTCTGTCCTTTGGGAAAGTCACTGTGTGAGAAGCTGGCATCCATTAGTGCCAGACTGAAGAGAGGAGGGGTAAAAAAAATATGTACCCTCCTTTGGCATGCATCTTTTGGCAATAGAAATAACCTAAACCTAATGAACAAGCGGGTCAGCCTAAAATTAAATGAATGATCTCTCACTGCCTTCATGTTCCCACCAGGATAATCACAAAAGGTGATCTGTTTCAGCAAATCAATTAGGTTCTACAAGCTGGCTTGTTTACAAAGCAGGGAGTGTTCCAGCTTCAGAGTTCACCCCTCTCATTTGTAAGCTGGCAGTTGAGTCTTCTCTTCTTTGCCTTCCCTCTCTCTTTTTTTTCCAATTGAAAAGTTAAATTGCTAAAGTGTTATTTAATCATTCATTTCTTCCAAACTGCCTGATACGTCCTTAAGCCAATTTTAATTTAGGCTTTGCAACCGAGTACTTCGCTTTGTCACACTATCCTCAATAATTGGAAAAAGCAAACAGATTGTTAGGTTCTTGTGGGTTTTTCGGGCTATAGGGCCATGTTCTAGAGGCATTTCTCCTGATGTTTCGCCTGCATCTACGGCAAGCATCCTCAGAGGTAGTGAGGTCTGTTGAAGGCCTGCCTGAGCCTGGGAAAATCTCTTGCTGGGAGGTGTTAATCTGTGCCTGGTTGTTTCCTCTCTGTTGTTTGGCTGTTGTAATTTTAGAGTTTTTTTATACTGGTAGCCAGATTTTGTTCATTTTCATGGTCTCTTCTGGCTACCAGTATTAAAAAACTCTAAAATTACAACAGCAAAACAACAGAGAGGAAACAACCAGGCACAGATTAACACCTCCCAGCAAGAGATTTTCCCAGGCTCAGGCAGGCCTTCAAATGCTAATGAAGGTGATCAGCTGAAACATTCACACCTAACTGCAGCAGGGAAGAGCTCCTTGTCCCACCCCAGCCATTCCACAGATATATTATAAACCCCTTTTCTTAATTCCAACAGACCTTCTCAACCTCTGAGGATGCTTGCCATAGATGCAGGCGAAACGTCAGGAGAAATGCCTCTAGAACATGGCCCTATAGCCCGAAAAAACCCACAAGAACCTAGTGATTCCAGCCATGAAAGCCTTCGACAATACATTAAACAGATTGTTTCTGCTATTGGGAAAGGAAAAGGCAAGACAGGCCAAGAACTTCTCTGGAGAAAGTGTGAACGTCTGTAGGCTTGTTTGATCAAGAAAAAAAATTGGTTCTAAACTCGCTTCGTTTCCAGTGGGCGCCAGCGTTTCGAATTTCTGAGGACTTCCGAAATTTAAGATTTCAAAATTTTGAAATTTACAAAATTTCGTTAATTACGAATCGATTTGTTAATGGCGGACGCGATTGCGCAATGTGCTAAAAACACCTCCAAACGGGACAGGGGGAACTTCTGAAGCATCCCTCTCCCTCTGTTGATGACTGTTGGTGATAAAACTTACAACTAACAGAAACCAAATTAAAATAAATTCAGGATGAAATTAAAATACATTAAGTTCTTGTGGGTTTTTTCGGGCTATAGGGCAATGTTCTAGAGGCATTTATCCTGACGTTTCGCCTGCATCTATGGCAAGCATCTTCAGAGGTAGTGAGGTCTGTTGGAATTAGGACAATGGGTTTATATATCTTTGGAATGGCTGGGATGGGGCAAAGAGCTCTTCTCTGCTGGAGCTAGGTGTGAATGTTTCAACTGATCACCTTCATTAGCATTTGAAGGCTTGGCTGAGCCTGGGAAAATACCCTGTTGAGAGGTGTTAATCTGTGCCTGGTTGTTTCCTCTCTGCTGTTTTGCTGTTGTGATTTTAGAGTTTTTTAATACTGGTAGCCAGATTTTGTTCATTTTCATGGTCTCTTCCTTTCTGTTGAAATTGTCCACATGCTTGTGGATTTCAATGGCTTCTCTGTGTAGTCTGACATGGTGGTTGTTGGTGTGGTACAGCATTTCTGTGTTCTCAAATAATATGCTGTGTCCAGGTTGGTTCATCAGGTGCTCTGCTATGGCTGACTTCTCTGGTTGAAGGAGTCTGCAGTGCCTTTCATGTTCCTTGATTCGTGTCTGGGAAATGCTGCTGCGTTTGGTGGTCCCTCTGGAGACTTCTTGTCCACAGCTGCATGGTACACGGTAGACTCCTGCAGAAGCGAGAGGACCTCTCTTGTCCTTTGCTGAATGAAGCATTTGTTGGATTTTCTTGGTGGGTTTGTAGATTGTTTGTATGTTGTGTTTCCTCATCAGCTTCCCTATGCGATCAGTGGTTCCCTTGATGTCTGGCAGGAACACTTCGACAATATAAAATACATTACGTTAGTAAAAATACAAATTAAAATCACTTAAAATTAATAAAATAATAAAATAATAAAATAATAAAATAATAAAATAATAAAATAATAAAATAATAAAATAATAAAATAATAAAATAATAAAATAATAAAATAATAAAATAAAATAAATAATAAAATAATAAAATAAAATAAAATAATAAAATAAAATAATAAAAAATATTAAAATAATAAAATAATAAAATAATAAAATAATAAAATAATAAAATAATAAAATAATAAAATAATAAAATAATAAAATAAATAATAAAATAATAAAATAAATAATAAAATAATAAAATAAGTATTGTCGAAGACTTTCATGGCCGGAATCCATGGTTTGTTGTGGGTTTTTCTGGGCTATATGGCCATGTTCTGGAGGCAATTTTTCTCCTGACGTTTCGCCTGCATCTATGGCAAGCATCCTCAGAGGTAATGACCTCATTACCTCTGAGGATGCTTGCCATAGATGCAGGCGAAACGTCAGGAGAAAAATTGCCTCCAGAACATGGCCATATAGCCCGGAAAAACCTACAACAACCCAATAATAAGTAATAAGATAACAAAATATCTCCAGGAGGAGGAGGAGGAGGAGGAGGATGGGGAGGAAAGGCAACGCTGGCACCTTTCCTCTCCTTCTTTCCCGTCTTAATAATTACGAAATAATTACGAAATAATTACGAAATAATTACGAAAATTTGGAAAAATTGTTTTGATTCTTAATTACTCTTCACATTATTCCTGCATGGCTCGATATTGGATCGTAAGCTAATTTAAATATGAATTAATAATGACTTTAGAAACTAACGAACATGATCAAACAAGCCTAAACGTCTGGTCAGCCTTCACCATTCTAGTGCTTACTAGATGAAGTAAGCCCTTGAGGTAGCTGGGTGAGCTATTGGTCCCATTTTTGGAAAGTTCTGGAGGGCAACGGAGGTTGAAAGGAAACAATGTCATTTTTCACAAGAAGGTGAACCATTCCAAGAATCAGAGGTTAGTACAGTGTTTCTCAACCTGGGGACCGGGACCCCTGTGGGGGTCGCGAGGGGGTTTCAGAGGGGTCGCCAAAGGCCATCAGAAAACATAGTATTTTCTGTTGGTCATGGGGGATTTGTGTGGAAAGTTTGGTCCAATTCTATAGTTGGTGGGGTTCAGAATGCTATTTCATTGTGGGTGAACTATAAATCCCAACAACTACAACTCCCAAATGGCAAGGTCTATTTTCTCCAAACTCTAGCAGTGTTCACATTTGGGCATATTGAGTATTTGTGCCAGGTTTGATCCAGACCCATCACTGCTTGAGTCCACAGTGTTCTCTGGATGTAGGTGAACTACAACTCCAAAAATTCAAGGTCAATGTCCAACAGACCTTCCCAGTATTTTCTCTTGGTCATGGGAATTCTGTGTGCCATTTTTGATTCAATTCCATCATTGACGGAGTTCAGAAAGCTCTTTGATTTTAGGTGAACTATAAATCCCAGTAACTCCAGCATTACCAAATGACAAAATCAATCACCCCCAACCCCACCAGTATTCAAATTTTGGGCGTATTGGGTATTTGTGCCAAATTTGGTCCAGTGACTGAAAATACATCCTGCATATCAGATATTTACATTACAATTCATAATAGTAGCAGAATTAAAGTTATGAAGTAGCCACGAAAATAACATTATGGTTGTGGGTCACCGCAACATGAGGACCTGTACTAAGGGGTCGCGGCATTAGGAAGGTTAAGAACCACTGGGTTAGTAGGTAAATGCTACTTTCTGGATAAAAGGAAGTGGTCAACTTGAAAGAAAAGAGATTCTTGGTGCCACCACTCCCCTTACCTTCTTTTCAGAGCTGGGAGAAAAGATATTTGCTACACAAGAAAGGGCTTGAAAAGGAAAGGGAAAAGGGGAGAGAAAATGTACACATCACTTTGAAAATGTCATTCACAGCATGTACTCCACTACAATTACCTTGAATTAAGACTTCTTTCTTTTGATTAAATCCCAGGGCTTAATGCCAGTAGTTTCAGCAGACCTTTCATCTGCTCACTTATAATATTCTACTTGTAGGTCAAGAGACTGGAGAGGAGATTTCCTCGCCTAAACTTTCATGTCGTTTGAGAATCCAGCAACACAGTTGCACTGCCAATTGGACCTGCGATTCCATCTTGACCCTGACAACTGACCTTGCAAATCTTAGAGATGGTATAGATATATTTGTAAATAGTTTCTTTTGTGAGGTTTTCCCGTCATACCCAGACGCCTTAAAAACTAAAACGGAGATGTGCTGCTCTCTTTGACAGGGCGGACCACTGGGATCTTACTTTAGAGGCTCAAACTTTCTGAGTAACTGAGTCTACTGCAAGTATGGAACAGCAAACGGAGTATTTATTTACAAAGTCCTTGTAGACTAGGCACAGCTTATCAACGTTGCAAACAGGCAATTGATAAAGCATAGAGATGAGCTTTCTTGCATTCAAATATTGAGGTAATCTTTCTCCAAAAGGTAAAAAAAGGGAGAATTCTGGAATCCCTTTACTCTAACTCTCAGCCCATATAGTTAGAAAAAGGCAGGTCTTTTTTGCCTATCTATAGTTCAGAGTTAATCGTTCCAGGAGTTGCATGTGATGTCTGTAGACAGTCCACGTCTCACAGGCATATAGCAGGGTTGGGAGGACAATGGTTTTATAAAAAAGCACCTTGGTATCTCTACGGATATCCCAGTCCTCAAACACACACTGCTTCATTTGGAAAAATGCTGCGCTTGCAGAGCTCAGGCGGTGTTGTATTTCGGTGTCTATGTAAAATCCTGCAAATCTCTTGGGAAGACAGGCGGACAAACATCAGCGTGCTGTAAGAAGCAAAGACCACCAGCATTGAAGCGATGGTCCTCTGCCATCAACTCCACTGGACCGGCCACGTTGTCCAGATGCCCGACCACCGTCTCCCAAAGCAGTTGCTCTACTCTGAACTCAAGAACGGAAAATGGAATGTTGGTGGGCAGGAAAAGAGATTGAAAGATGGGCTCAAAGCCAACCTGAAAAACTCTGGCATAGAGACTGAGAACTGGGAAGCCCTGGCCCTTAAACGTTCCAGCTGGAGGTCAGCTGTGACCAGCAGTGCTGCAGAATTTGAAGAGGCACAAATGGAGGGCAAAAGGGAGAAGCGTGCCAAGAGGAAGGCGCATCAAGCCAACCGTGACCGAGACCACCTTCCACCTGGAAACCAATGCCCTCACTGCGGAAGAAGATGCAGAGCAACAATAGGGCTCCACAGCCACATACGGACTCACAAGAATACTGGAAGACAATCCTCCTCGGAAAACGAGGGATCGCCTAAGTAAGTAAGGAAGTTCAGAGTTAGCCTTGGGGGCAAATGCTCAATACTATCCATCTAACTCAATAGTTCTTTCTCAATAAATTCAATACTAAATACTTTCTCAATAGCTTCTCTATTGATCTATCTATCTATAATTTCTCTATAAACTCAATTTATCTTTCTATCTCAATTTAATTTAGTTGAATTTAGTACTTGCAATGGTTTTCTCAGAGCTAATCCAATTTGGCAACAGCACATCTGAATTCTTCCTTTAGACTGAAGAGGCAAGGGAAACTCCAAAATGGAGATTCCCTCCCTGGGAGAAAGGGCGGGCTCAAAGAGCTGCTCTCTAGGCCAATAGCTGCAAAGAGTCTGGTTTTCCTGTCTTTGAAACTGCTAGCTTTTTAGGGCTTGCAAAGCTGCAGCACCTCTGAGATGAATGCAAGGGGAAGACACTCTAAGCAACCAAAAACGTAAAGTAAACCAGGCTACTGGGAGACGGAACAGCACCTTCCTTTTCTTGGCTGTGCAGATGACAAATGCACAATTAAAAAAATTAAAAACACAGCAGCACAAAAGGAACTTCCAAAGAATTGCACGCAAACATGTCCGCTCCAACTTTTAGGATGGCTCCACACTGTCTAATTAATGCAGTTTGACATGACTTTAAGTGGCATGGCTCCATGTTATGGAATTCTGGGATTTGTAGTTTGGTGAGGTAACAGCACTCTTTGGAAGACAAGGCCAACCATCTTGCAAAATTGAAGCTCACATGAGTACATACTACATCTCAGATGGAGATTCCAGAACTCATGTCAGGAGGAAGATATATTATTGATTTATTCATATTTATTTGCAGCATTTTTACCCCACCCTTCTCAACCCCCGGAGGGGTACTCAGACCAGCTAACATAGGCAGCAATTCGAGGCCACAATATCAATAAACATCAATATAAAATCATAAATACATAGAAGGTTAAAAACAGTAACAATCTATATAAATAAAAATGAAATGTTTGTTTGTGGGATTAACAGAACTCAAAAACCACTGGCAAAATTGACACTAAATTTGGACACAAGACTGCACACAAAGCAATCTATGTCCTTCACTCAATAAAACAATAAAACAAAAAAAAAACCAAAAAACTTTCACTCCCCCCCCCAAAAACCCCATAACAGCGCATGTGCGAGTGTTTAATCAATTGTTTTTAATTTATTGTTTTAATGTTTTTAATGTATTTGTTGAATGTGTTTGTGATTGTTTTATGAGCAGATCTGCGTTTTTCCATCTGCGTCAGGCTAGGCGACTGGCTCCCTTCCTATCTAGGAACGACCTGGCTACGGTGATCCAGGCAACTGTCATCTCGAGGCTTGACTACTGTAACGCCCTCTACATTGGCCTTCAGTGATCCAGAAACTGAAGCTGGTGCAAAATGTGGCGGCTCGTATGCTCGCCGGGGTGCCGGCGAGGTGTCATATCACCCCAATTCTTCAACAGCTGCACTGTCTTCCGATTGAGTACCGGATTACTTTCAAGGTGCTGGTACTAACCTTTAAGGCCTTATATGGTCTGGGGCTGGCGTACCTGAGGGCCCGCTTATCCCCCTACCAACCCCAGAGATTACTTCAGTCCGAAGACCAAAATTTGCTTGAAGTCCCCAACATCCGGACTTATCATCTGTCCTCGACTAGGCAGAGAGCCTTCTCGATTGTGGCCCCTTACTTATGGAATGCCTTGCCAGTTGAAACCCGATCTATCTGAGACCTACTTGCTTTTCGGAAAGCCTGTAAAACCTTTCTCTTCCAACAAGCTTTCGATGGGTGAATAACTCGGGACCATGTCTGTTCTTGTTTTTATTGTATTTTAAAGTTAATTGTATTGTTTCAATCTACTGTTGTAAACTGCTCCGAGCCAAATTGGGAGTAGCGGTATACAAGTCAAATGAATAAATAAATAAAATAATAAATGATGGTAATGCATCTTATGATGCTTGTTGTGAGGCTGCCCCCTCTGCGCCGCCCCCCCCCCCCCCCGGGTGTGTGTGAGAAGGTTGGTGTATAAGTATAGAAAATAAATAAATAAATAAATGGTGACCAGCCATGACAACATCCATGAATTAACTGTGACAGAAGTATACCTTACTTGCCTAGATGAAAGATCTTGGTCACTGTGATTTTGTAAAAATATTTAAAAATGAAAATGATAAATGGTGATAAAGAAAGTTTTGTTTTATTGTGATTTGTTTGAATTGCTACCAAATAATGCATCACCCGAGAACATCACACTATATAATGTGCCGTACGCTTTGAGTCAGGTTCAGCACTTGTGATGTGCAGCTTTTGCCTTTCCTGAAGCCAGCTTGCTGTGGAATCAGACAGGAGTCTATTTGTTCCATAATTCTATGCAAAATAAGTCTCTCCAGAACTTTCTAAAGATAGCATAACAGGGAGATTGGTCTATAGCTTTTTGGATCATTATGGTCTTTGCCTGGCTTCAAGATGGCGATGACTCTTGCTTTCCTCCAGATTTTGGGGATCTCTCAGGATGCAGTGCAGTTGTTCATCAGCTCCAGCAGCCAGCGCCTTGCTTTTGGGCCAATGTTCTTGATTTGTTCCATCCGTAGATCATCCAGGCCAGCTGCTTTGCCATTCTTACATTTATTGAGAGCCATGTTTAATAGGCCTGGGTAACAACGCAAAAATTTGTTTCTAAAATCGATTTGTATTTGGGGTTTTTTTTTGTTTCGATATTTAAAATAATTACAAAATTTTCCCTTAAAAAAGTTCGGTATTTACGAAATTTCATTAATATTTACAAAACATTTTGTAAAGATGGCGCCCTTTTTTTTCAATATTTTTTCAATATTTTTTAAATTTAATTATTAATTTAGTAGAATAGGGAGGAGAAATTATTATTAAGGATGGAAGGCAGGCACTCACTCTGGCGGGCCCTCTCACTCGCCGCTCGCCCTCTCGCTCGCCGCTCGCCCTCTCGCTCGCCGCTCACCCTCTCGCTCGCCGCTCGCCCTCTCGCTCGCCCTCTCGCTCGCCGCTCGCCCTCTCGCTCGCCCTCTCGCTCGCCGCTCGCCCTCTCGCTCGCCGCTCGCCCTCTCGCTCGCCGCTCGCCCTCTCGCTCGCCGCTCGCCCTCTCGCTCGCCCTCTCCTCCTCCTCCTCCTCCTCCTCCTCCTCCTCCTCCTCATCTTTCAGGCTCTGCCTCTGACTGGCTAAGAGAGGAGAGAGAGGAGAGCTCCCAGCAAGCATCGCCAGGCGGCCATCTTACGTATTTCCGAAATGGACGGAAATACAAAATTTTTTGGCGCCTGCCGTTTCTATATTTAAAAACACTTCCGGGTTTAAAAATAAGTTTTGTAATCGTTTTGTAATTGCTAAAATTAACGAATATTTAACGAATTACAAAATTAACGAACGAAACCGCCCAGGCCTAATGTTTAATCAATTGTTTTTAATTTATTGTTTTAATGTTTTTAATGTATTTGCTGAATGTGTTTGTGATTGTTTTATGTTGGTAATGCATCTTATGATGCTTATTGTAAGGCTGCCCTGAGCGCCCCCCCCCCCAAGAGGGTGTGAGAAGGGTGGTGTATAAGTATAGAAAATAAATAAATAAATACATAAATAAATAAATAAATAAATGGTGAGCAGCCATGACAACATCCATGATTTAACTGTGACAGAAGTATACCTTACTTGCCTAGATGAAAGATCTTGGTCACTGTGATTTTGTAAAAATATTTAAAAAATGAAAATGATAAATGGTTCTTTTAAAGAAAGTTTTGTTTTATTTCATTGTGATTGTTCGAATTGCTACCAAATAATGCATCAGCCGAGAACATCACACTATATAATGTGCCGTACGCTTTGAGTCAGGTTCAGCACTTGTGATGTGCAGCTTTTGCCTTTCCTGAAGCCAGATTGCTGTGGAATCAGAAAGGAGTCTATTTGTTCCATAATTCTATGCAAAATAAGTCTCTCCAGAACTTTCTAAAGATGGCATAACAGGGAGATTGGTCTATAGCTTTTTGGATCATTATGGTCTTTGCCTGGCTTCAAGATGGCGATGACTCTTGCTTTCCTCCAGATTTTGGGGATCTCTCAGGATGCAGTGCAGTTGTTCATCAGCTCCAGCAGCCAGCGCCTTGCTTTTGGGCCAAAGTTCTTGATTTGTTCCATCCATAGATCATCCAGGCCAGCTGCTTTGCCATTCTTACATTTATTGAGAGCCATGTTTAATCAATTGTTTTTAATTTATTGTTTTAATGTTTTTAATGTATTTGCTGAATGTGTTTGTGATTGTTTTATGATGGTAATGCATCTTATGATGCTTGTTGTGAGGCTGCCCTGAGCGCCCCCCCCCCCCAGAGGGTGTGAGAAGGGTGGTGTATAAGTATAGAAAATAAATAAATAAATAAATAAATAAATAAATAAATAAATAAATGGTGAGCAGCCATGACAACATCTATGATTTAACTGTGACAGAAGTATACCTTTACATGCCTAGATGAAAAATCTTGATCACTGTGATTTTGTGAAAATATTTAAAAATGAAAACGATAAAAGGTTCTTTTAAAGAAAGTTTTGTTTTATTTAATTGTGATTTGTTCGAATTGCTACCAAATTATGCATCAGACGAGAAAATCACACTATATAATGTGCCGTACTCTTTGAGTGCACCATTTAATTCTCTCCCTTTCTCTCCCTCTCTCTCTCTCTCTGTCTTGCTTGGCCCAGGTCACCATTGTTTGAACCCTTGTCTCTCAAGAGCTGACACTTAAAGCGCAAATGAAGCTAATGACAAGAGACAAAATTTTAATGTTAATTAGATATTTCATGTGTCTTAGTTCATCAGAGCAATATTGCTCTTTTATGTATTACATGAAAGCAGAGACTTTTGCTTGGAGGAAAACAGGGAACACAGCCCGCCATCAAAAAAGCATTTCTCAGCTTTTTTTTTTAATTATTAAAATTATTGTTAGATGCAAGGAAATCTCAGAAAGTCTGAAAGAAAGAAAAAAGCTAATGAACAAGAAAGAGTGACTGCTCGATAGAAGCTATAGGAAGTGCGTTTCAGCTTCCCTTACCCCACCCATATCTCTAGAAGAGCCAAAATGATTGAATTAATAACTGACACTCATCAAAATATAGACTTGGGGTATTTGGAAGAGCTTGAATGAGGTTCATCAGACCTTTATGATTTACAGCCAGCTAAGAGGGATGCATTCCACTAACTAGGTATGGACAGAGATGGCTTGTATACTCTAGACCAGTGTTTCTCAACCTGGGGGTTGGGACACCTGGGGGGTCATGAAGGAGTGTCAGAGGGGTCGCCAAAACCATCAGAAAGCACAATATTTTCTGGGTTGTTGTAGGTTTTTCCAGGCTATATGGCCATGTTCTGGAGGCAATTTTTCTCCTGACGTTTCGCCTGCATCTATGGCAAGCATCCTCAGAGGTAATGAGGTCTGTTGGAAGTAGGAAAAGGGGTTTATATATCTGTGGAATGACCAGGGTGAGACAAAGGACTTTTGTTTGCTGGGGCTAGGTGTGAATGTTTCAGCTGATCACCTTGATTTGCATTCAATGGCTTGGAAGCACCTGGGGGGAATCTTTTGTTGAGAGTGATTTCATGTGTATATAAATATGGCAAATAAATAAATAAAGCTGAAGTTGTCTCCTGAAATGGGGAAATGGACACAATCACTCTTGGGCATCTCTGCTCACAAATTGGAGCTGGTGCCAATATTACAAATGAGATACTGACTTGCACATCCTATGGACCACAGCCTAGGCCCTATTCTGTGGCAACATGGGCAGCAAAATAAAGATAAATACAAATAAAGTCAAGAAGCTCAGCAGCTCAGTGCTGTAACCCACTGCGCCACCGGGAGCTCCAAGAACATCCAGTTGGATAAAATTTGCAAACAGTAAAAACTGCTTAAACTACATGCTGGCTAAAAACATAAGTAAAAGACTACAAGAAGTGTTGTTGTGTTTCAGGCTGTGTCTCTTATGTACCCTGCTCCCCTTCACTTAGATGATCCCTCGTAGTCCGGGGATGATGGTCCTCCAAGTTCAGTGTCCTGGCAGTGGGTTCGTAGGTGGCTGTGGAGCCCTATTCTTGACCTGCATCTTCTCCCACAGTGAGGGCATTGGTTTCCAGGTGGGAGGCGGTCTCTGTCAGGGTTGGCTTGATGCGCCTTCCTCTTGGCACGTTTCTCTCTTTCACCCTCCATTCGTGCCTCTTCAAATTATGCAGCACTGCTGGTCACAGCTGACCTCCAGCTGGAGCGCTCAAGGGCCAGGGCTTCCCAGTTCTCAGTGTCTATGCCAGAGTTTTTAAGGTTAGCTTTCAACCCATCTTTCAATCTCTTTTTCCTGTCCTCCAACGTTCCATTTTCCATTCTTGAGTTCGGTGTAGAACTGCTTTGGGAGTCGGTGGTCGGGCATCCGGACAACGTGGCCAGTCCAGCGGAGTTGGTCTTTGCTTCTTCCAGCACACTGACGTTTGTCCGCCTGTCTTCCCAAGAGATTGGCAGGATTTTCCGGAGGCAGCACTGGTGGAATTGTTCCAGGAGTTGCATGTGACGCCTGTAGACAGTCCACGTTTCGCAGGCATATAGCAGGGTTGGCAGGACAACGGCTTTATAAACAAGCACCTTGGTATCCCTATGTGCCCTGACCATACATGATGCTGGGCCTTTTCATGCAGCAAACTATCTAAAGAACTTGACGGTAGCCAAATATCGCTGCCTATTTTCCAAAACAATGTGCAATGTGCTCCCATCAGAATTGCTGCGTGGGAGATTTGCAGGTACTCCATACAATGAAAGACTCTGCCCATGTAACAAACAGGAAGTAGAGTTCATCTACTGTCATGCAATTTCTATGAACTGGCCTAAGCAGACATAATCAACCCCCTACTAAGGAATTTACCAGCAAGTTCAGTGAAATTTTATGTGAATTTTCTACTTAGTGACAACCTTCCCCACGGGACCTTGGCGGTTGCCAAGTTTCTTTCTGAGGCAGCTAGGATTAGACATTTCCCAATTTTAGACACAGAATTTAATTGTTTTGTTGTTGTAGGTTTTTTCGGTCTATATGGCCATGTTCTAGAAGCATTCTCTCCTGATGTTTCACCTGCATCTATGGCAAGCATCCTCAGAGGTAGTGAGGTCTGTTGGAACTAGGAAAAAGGGTTTATATATCTGTGGAATGACCAGGGTGGGACTCTTGACAAAGGACTCTTGTCTGCTGGAGCTAGGTGGGAATGCAGGCGAAATGTCAGGAGAGAATGCCTCTAGACCATGGCCATATAGCCCAAAAAACCTACAACAACCCAGTGATTCCGGCCATGAAAGCCTTCGACAATACAATTTAATTGTTGTCCATCCAAGTATATGGAAGCATGCATGGTACTAGCTGAACATCTTGGAGGGGGGTGTTTTAATTTTATATTTTTTAGAAAATAGTGTATTAGAAATATAAACCAAAGCATGAATTCATTTTAACAAGATATAAGTTCTGTTTCCTCAAAATCTTCTTTGGAGCATAGGTGTCTCTGGATTGAATTTACCATGTTTTCTTCCCTATTCCACACTCCCTTGTTTGGTTCTGTTCAAAGGAATGAAAAGCAAACAAGAACCCAAATGAAAACGGTGAGCATTCTTGCTTTTTTAAAGTTTCTCATATGAAGCAAAAAAAAAAAAATCACCTTGGCTCTTTTTGGCACAGTTTTCATTGTGAGATATTTAGGAATGAAACATGGACTGACTGGTTCATTAATATACATTAACCAATTGCAAACACACTGACTGAGAAAGAAAGCTGTTTGCTTTTCTGCCGAATGCTGGCCGCTTTTGGAAATCCCTGGATCCTGCTCTTTTGCGGCAAAGCAGCGGACAAATTCAGTGCAATGGCAGAAGGTTAGAGATACTGTAAGTTATATTTAGCTAAAAAGGAAAAAAAAAAAGCCCAGCAGATCCGAGGCACTTCTGCTATGCTATAAAAAGACTGCATATGCTTGGTGCAGGTTTTCTTAAGGTAAGGGACAAAGCATTCGACGCTCCAAGGCAGATAGATTTGCCCATATGGGAAGGCGGTCTTTCGCTGATGATTTTGCAGACAGAAATTGCCCATCTGCACTGTTTGCAGGTGTTTTGAATGATTATATTATTAGCTCTGTCTGTTCAACTTTGCTTTTTTATGGTGGCTTTAGTATTGCAGTAAATAAAAAAAAGGAAATATATAAGCAGCCATCTGCTTCCCAGTTTTTTTTTTTTGACTAGCCTTCTTTGTCAAGAAAGAAGAAAGAATTTGCCGGTTTTTATCTTGTAGTTTTGAAATGCTGGCAAATGAGGAAACGCACACACACACACACACAACAAGCCCCTTCCCTCCACAACCCCCTTCACAGCCCAAATTTGACTTGCATGTTAAATGGAAAGAAATTTTTTTGTCTTATTTATTATTTATGTGTCTTTGATTGATCTATTTAAATATACAATCAACCCAGTTCTGCATCCATTTAGAGGATGCCAGGGTGTTGAAGCCATTGCTGCACACTTAGATCGCATTTTCTGAAAAAACCCTGATTTTCATCCCTGGCAAATTAGAGATGAAGCAAATGACAGAGGAGATAATCTTTGTTAAGGCATTTCCCATTTGTTGAAAACATATAAAATGAAAGAGAGGGAGAGGAAGAGACGCCGAACCCGTCCAGACAGCCCTCTTACTGCAGAAACTTCTGCAATAAAAAGAGGGCCGTCCAGACGACATTCTGGGCAGTCCCACATTAATTCGGCACAAACCAGGAAAACCCTGGTTTGTGTCAAATTAATTTGTTAACGAATTTATTCTGTGCCTTCTTCGTAGGTGTCAGATAAATCCAGTACTTCCAGGTCTGGACTGGAGAATACTGCACTCCAGACACCATTCCCACAATTTACCAGGCTACAATTTACCAGGCTATTGTCCTCCCAACCCTGCTATACACCTGCGAGACGTGGACTATCTACACTTGGTAGGTGTCGGATAAATCCAGTACTTACAGGTCTGGACTGCAGAATACTGCAGTCCTGACACCATTCCCACAATTTACCAGGCTACAATTTACCAGGCTATTGTCCTCCCAACCCTACAATACACCTGCGAGACGTGGACTGTCTACACTTGGTAGGCGTCAGATAAATCCAGTACTTCCAGGTCTGGACTGGAGAATACTGCACTCCAGACACCATTCCCACAATTTACCAGGCTACAATTTACCAGGCTATTGTCCTCCCAACCCTGCTATACACCTGCGAGACGTGGACTGTCTACACTTGGTAGGCGTCAGATAAATCCAGTACTTCCAGGTCTGGACCGCAGAATACTGCACTCCAGACACCATTCCCACAATTTACCAGGCTACAATTTACCAGGCTATTGTCCTCCCAACCCTGCTATACACCTGCGAGACGTAGACTGTCTACACTTGGTAGGTGTCAGATAAATCCAGTACTTCCAGGTCTGGACTGCAGAATACTGCACTCCAGACACCATTCCCACAATTTACCAGGCTACAATTTACCAGGCTATTGTCCTCCCAACCCTACAATACACCTGCGAGACGTGGACTGTCTACACTTGGTAGGTGTCAGATAAATCCAGTACTTCCAGGTCTGGACTGCAGAATACTGCACTCCAGACACCATTCCCATAATTTACCGGACTACAATTTACCAGGCTATTGTCCTCCCAACCCTGCTATACACCTGCGAGACGTGGACTGTCTACACTTGGTAGGCGTCAGATAAATCCAGTACTTCCAGGTCTGGACTGCAGAATACTGCAGTCCTGACACCATTCCCACAATTTACCAGGCTATTGTCCTCCCAACCCTGCTATACGACTGCGAGACGTGGACTGTCTACACTTGGTAGGCGTCAGATAAATCCAGTACTTACGGGTCTGGACTGCAGAATACTGCAGTCCTGACACCATTCCCATAATTTACCGGACTACAATTTACCAGGCTATTGTCCTCCCAACCCTGCTATACACCTGCGAGACGTGGACTGTCTACACTTGGTAGGCGTCAGATAAATCCAGTACTTCCAGGTCTGGACTGCAGAATACTGCAGTCCTGACACCATTCCCACAATTTACCAGGCTATTGTCCTCCCAACCCTGCTATACGACTGCGAGACGTGGACTGTCTACACTTGGTAGGCGTCAGATAAATCCAGTACTTCCAGGTCTGGACTGCAGAATACTGCAGTCCTGACACCATTCCCATAATTTACCGGACTACAATTTACCAGGCTATTGTCCTCCCAACCCTGCTATACGACTGCGAGACGTGGACTGTCTACACTTGGTAGGCGTCAGATAAATCCAGTACTTCCAGGTCTGGACTGCAGAATACTGCAGTCCTGACACCATTCCCATAATTTACCAGGCTATTGTCCTCCCAACCCTGCTATACGACTGCGAGACGTGGACTGTCTACACTTGGTAGGCGTCAGATAAATCCAGTACTTCCAGGTCTGGACTGCAGAATACTGCAGTCCTGACACCATTCCCATAATTTACCGGACTACAATTTACCAGGCTATTGTCCTCCCAACCCTGCTATACGACTGCGAGACGTGGACTGTCTACACTTGGTAGGCGTCAGATAAATCCAGTACTTCCAGGTCTGGACTGCAGAATACTGCAGTCCTGACACCATTCCCATAATTTACCGGACTACAATTTACCAGGCTATTGTCCTCCCAACCCTGCTATACGACTGCGAGACGTGGACTGTCTACACTTGGTAGGCGTCAGATAAATCCAGTACTTCCAGGTCTGGACTGCAGAATACTGCAGTCCTGACACCATTCCCATAATTTACCGGACTACAATTTACCAGGCTATTGTCCTCCCAACCCTGCTATACACCTGCGAGACGTGGACTGTCTACACTTGGTAGGCGTCGGATAAATCCAGTACTTACGGGTCTGGACTGCAGAATACTGCAGTCGTGACACCATTCCCACAATTTACTGGACTACAATTTACCAGGCTATTGTCCTCCCAACCCTGCTATACACCTGTGAGACGTGGACTGTCTATAGATGTCACATGAAACTCCTAGAACGATTCCATCAGCACTGCCTCTGGAAAATCCTGCAAATCACTTGGGAAGACAAGCAGACAAATGTCAGTGAGCTGGAAGAAGCAAAGACCACCAGCAATGGTCATCCACCATCAACTCTGCTGTACCGGCCATGTTGTCCGGTTTCCTGACCACTGTCTCCCCAAAGCAGTTGCTCTACTCTGAACTCAAGAATGGAAAATGGAATGTTGGTGGGTAGGAAAATAAATTGAAAAATGGGCTCAAAGCCAACCTTCCAAACTCTGGCATAGACACTGAGAACTGGGAAGCCCTGGCCCTTGAGCACTCCACCTGGAGGTCAGTTGTGACCAGCAGTGCTGTAGAATTTGAAGAGGCACAAATGGAGGGCGAAAGAGAGAAAAGTACCAAGAGGAAGGCACATCAAGCCAACCCCGACAGGGAGAGCCTTCCACCTGGAAACCAATGCCCTCACCACAGGAGAAGATGCAGATCAAGATTAGGGCTCCACAATCACCTATGGACCCACCACCAGGACACCGATCTTGGAAGATAATCCTACTCGGACAACGAGCGATTGCCTAATGATGAATGACCAAGCTACATAAGCCCAGTAAATTGTGGGAATACCCACCTCCCAGTGGAACCACCTGTACTAGTTTATGCCAGAGCATCTACAGTTTGATTTTGAGGTCTTGATAACGGCTGAGTTTTTCCTGTTGTTTTTCATGAATTCGACTGTAACCTGGTATGGCGACATCAATAATCCAAACTTTTTTCTTTTCCACAATCATGAGATCTGGTGTATCGTGCTCCAAAGCTTTGTCAGTCTGGATTCGAAAGTCCCACAGTATTTTTGCGTGTTCATTTTCCACTCCCTTTGCAGTTTTATGATCCCACCAGTTCTTTACTACTGGCAGGTGGTCCTTGTGACATAAGTTCCAGTGAATCATTTGGGCCACAGAGTTGTGCCTCTGCTTGTAGTCTGTCTATCTATGCGATTTTCTTGCAGCAGCTGAGGAGATGATCCATGGTTTCATCAGCTTCCTTGCACAGTCTGCATTATGGGTCTTCAGCTGATTTTTCAATCCTGGCCTTAATGGCCTTGGTTCTGATGGCTTGCTCCTGGGCTGCAAGAATCGGGCCTTCTTCTGTCTCCTTCTTCAGGGTTCCATTTGTGAACCATCACCAGGTTTTCTCCTTATCAACTTTTCCTTCAATCTTCTCAAGGAACTGTCCATGCAATGCCACCCGATGGGTACCATCTTGTCATGGTGGGGTGTGCTGTGGCTGAGATGTTCTGTGATGATGAGGATGAAGGGATTCAGATTCCTGGCTCTTTTTCTGTGCTTCAGATTTCTGGGCCTGTGGCTCCTACAGACAGCACAGACAGTGCAGAGTCAACATCAACACAGCGGTTCTCAGGAGAAAAGAATATTAACGAAGGAGATAGCGAACAGGTGGGGAGGCATTTGCCTCCTTCCCACGTTGATACTGAAAATACTGAAAGCCTTGATAGTGACCTGACCTAGCAAGCTCGTCTTGATTTGTGGGTCAGGTGGAGTTCTCGCCTGGCCGGCAGATGAGAAACTAGCTCGGTGAAAGGTGATTGCAATGATTTCATGTAATATTTTCATGTTAGAAAGGTATTTAGGCTTCTTGCAAACCAAGGGAAAGTGTCAGTTCAATGTAGCTTATTAGCCTGAAAGCTTCATGGAATAACCTTATCCTGGGAAGCAGTACGCTTGGGATTTCTTGCATTGTGATTCATGGTGCAATTATTTCATTGCTTGTACCTTGGACTCTGCTTTGAGCTTTGCCTATTGGATTGTGCCTCTTGTTTTTACCTGAAGATTTTTGGAACTATATTCTGCATTTAACCTTAATCTTTGGAACTTTGCAATGCTTATTCTTTATTTTGACTTGGATGTTTTCCTCAATAAACTATAAAACTACAGCTCTTGTTTGGTGGTGTTTGGAAGCAAGGTGAAGCTTACTCTGAGTTGCAACAGGGGGCTTAACTGCTCAATGGATGCTGGTGGTAGTGTAACTACCAGTAGGTCCAACCAAGTCAGAGAGATCTCAGCTGAAGAGTAGAACCAAGAGCACCTAACCCATTAGCACTTTGGAGAAACAACCCAAAACAAAGTTTATACTGGCTCAGTTGATGACCAGGATAAAATGGGCCGTGGTGGATGCTGCTGATTCTAGACATCCATCGACAAGCGGGCTATAGAATCAAAATACAAATGAACAGTCACAATAGTGGCAGAAATATACAATGCCAAAAAACCGCATAATAATAATGATAATGATAATGATAATGATAATAATAATAATAATAATAATAATAATAATAATAAATCACACAGTCCTAGACACTTGGGAAGTGTCCGACGTGTGATCCAATACAACAGCTAGCAGAGTGTCTGCTGTGAATTCATCTTGTGGTGTTTCAAATAATGATGATGATGATGATGATGATGATAATCTATATCTATAAAAATGCTCTGTGCATAATGAGTACCTTAAAAACAAAAGAACCAATGAATAAAATCACACCAAATTTGGCAACGAAATGTCTCACTACACAAGGAGTGACCATCACTCAAAAATTATGATTTTGTCATTTGGGAGTTGTAATTGCTGGGATTTATAGTTCACCTATAATCAAAGAACATTCGGAACTCCACCAACGATGGAATTGAACCAAACTTGGCACACAAGCCTCCCATGACCAACAGAAAATACTAGCAGCGTTTGGTGCACATTGACCTTGAGTTTGGGAGTTGTAGTTCACCTACGTCCAGGAAGCATTGTGGACTCAAACAACGATGGATCTGGACCAAACTTGGCACGAATATTCCATATGCCCAAATATGAACACAGATGGAGTTTGGGGGAAAATTACCTATGCATTTGGGAGTTGTAGTTACTGGGATTTATAGTTCACCTACAATCAAAGACCATTTTGAATGAACCCCACGAATGACAGAACTGGGGAAAACTTCCCACACAGAACCCCCATGACCAACAGAAAATACTTAAGGCCATCCAATCCAATTCCCTTCACCAGGGCAAGAAAACGTAATCAAAGCCCTCCGAACAGAGAGCCATCCAGCCATAGATATATATGATTCACACACACACAGAGATATAGTATTATAGATTTGAAATGGACTCCTAAAGATGGACAATTATATGTTGCATGTTCCAGAGTAGGCAAACCAGACAATCATCAAGAAATACTGTTTACCCACAAGCATAAAGACATTACATATATTAGAAACTAGCACTTTCTAATTACTTTATTTTCCAGATCAACAGACTGGGCCACAGCAACGTGTGGCAGGGGACCGCTAGTAAATATTATTATAATAATAATTGGGCCTCATCATAGTTTTCTGACCTTTTAAGACTTTCCCAGGATTTTGCATGGTGACACTGGGCATACATTCTGAGTTTGGATTTAAGCATGACCATCCTGGCTTCAGCCTGAATTGTCAATATGAATATTTTTATTGCTCTATAAAACTGAAAGAAAGAAAACACATCCCCTCTCCAAGAAAGAGATGTTATTTTTAAACTGCGGCAGATAATGTTCGTCATAATTGTTATTGCTTCTCCTTTGGGAATCAATTGTTATCAACGCTCAACTCTTTTGTTTCTCTTTGGAAACTCAAGGCAATGAAGCAATTTATAAAAATACCAGACCATGGGCGAAATCCATGTCCTTAGAGTTACGCTGTGTTGCTAAACAGCAAAACAAAAATCCCACTGTTCCAATTCCTTAACATCACTATGTATAATTAGACACTTCAATTAACCTTCCCTTTGTGTTCCCTTATGTTTCAAGGCTGTATCCAAAGTAATGATGATTTAAAGTAGTTGGGTGTGTTTGTGCATGTATGTGTGTGTGTGTGTGTGTGTACAATATATGCTATTATTCCAGGCTTTAGAAAATACGTTATAATTCCTATATCGATATATTAATTTTAATGTATTTTAAATCTACACACTTTGAGAGGTGTCTTACAGGGATGCTGACGGTATCTTTAGTCCTTCCTCTGATTATTAAAATGTGTGTGAGTGTGTGTGTGTGTGTAAATGTGTTCAAGAGAATTGCCAGAGTGGAAACTGAAGAGGGCTCCTATACCTTTAATGGTGAAGTAGAAGAGAGAATTTTATTTTTTTATTTATTTGTGTGTTCACTAAATTTATATGCTGCCCTTCTCACCCCGAAGGGGACTCAGAGTGGCTTACAAGTAAAAAAGTAAATACAATATATTATAGTATTACCATAGCACAATATTAATATTATATATTACATTGTACAGGGCAGAAAGTTCCACTGCTGAACAGCTCTCCCAGTCAGGAAGTTCTTTCTTGTAGAATCTCCTTTCTTGTAGTTTGAAGCCATTGCTCCAATGTGTCCTAGTCGCCAAGGAAGCAGAAAGCAAGCTTGCTCCTTCCTCCTCCCTGTGACTTCTTCTCACATATTTATACATGGCCATTATATCTCTTCTTCAGGCTAAACATGCCCAGCTCTTTAAGCCGCTCCTCATAGGGCTTGTTCTCCAGACCCTTGATCATTTTAGTCGCACTCCTCTGGACACATTCCAGCTTGTCAACATCTCCCTTCAATTGTGGTGCCCAGAATTGGACACAATATTCCAGGTAACGTGGTCTGTTCCGTCTTCCAGGAGCTTGGTTTTCATTGCCCCTTAATTGCATAAGATAGCATCCCTTTGCATTTTCCCCCAGGGTTGCTACAGTGTCAGCAGCACCCTGAAAGTTAAACATTAACAGAGGCTGGAAGCCAGCCTGCAAGCTTTTTGCTGTTATTGGTTTTAAAAAGTATCCTTTTGGTCCAGAGACCGCCCTTTTTCCTGGGGATATGATCTCCATTTCGGAAAAGCTCTCCTGCCTTCTTTAGTATAGAAAAAGCCTCAGATGTGCTGGTGACCAAGCTAGGCAGCTCGGACAGGCCATTGTGAGTACAGTTACCCTCTCGCCTTTGAAACTGGTGCTGAGCTCAGATAGAGAAAGACCTGCTCTTTCTAAAGGATAGCAGCTCAGCACTGTGGCAGGGAATATCTCAGGATTTCTCTGACATGGGAGAGGCTCCATTACTTCATTTCCAAAACTAATTTTGAGCTTGGATAGGGGAAGACCTGCTCTTTCTGAAAGATAGCAGCTCAGGGTTAGGGTAAAAGATCTGATGCATCCCAGATCAGGAAACGAGACCATAAGATTAAATCCACCACACTGGACTGTAGGAAAAACAATCCTTTTTTATTGATGAAAAACTGGTTACAAAAGAAAGGTAAATGCAAAGTCAAAAAGCCACAATAGAAACACAGCAGTCAGGAAAATCTCTGAACTTGAGCAAAATTCCCAAAAACCATAATACAAAAACCAGGAACCTGTTAGCATCTCACTAACCGTGTACTTGAAAACTAGAAGCCTCTGGGATTACCGGCCATGGAACACAGGAATTCTGCCAAGGCACAGCCGCAGTCCAAAACGTTGCTTGATCTAACGAGACAAGGCCCCTTAAAGCAAAGAAACTATTCCTTGAAACGCCCCTTGACTTTGAAGCCTGGGCCCATCTCTCTTGTAATCTATTTGACCTTCGTAGAAACTGTGAATCACTCCTGTTTCTAGATATCTGTTCCCTTTGGTCCTCATTAAAAAAGCCAGGTGTGATTTCCTCTGGAGAGCTATCAGGGCTGGATTCCAAAACATTTTCATCCGGCTGTTTAGTTTCACTTTCCCCGCCACTGACCTCAGCATCAACATCAATTTCAACACTATCAGGGAGAAATACATGTTCAGTAACTTGCTCACTTGGAAATACAATCAGAGAATCAGGTTCACACAGAGATTGGGGCTCAGGTTCACACAGAGGCTGAACCCCAACAAGATCCCAGGATTTTTCGACCATTGGGGAAAGTTAACTCAGCAGCTGAAGAAAAAGGGAAGGAAAGAACATCTGTATGGTTTCACGAGTTGACTGTTTGTGTTTGTAACTTCATCAAGCTGTGCCAAGTCTGTCAAGGACTTTGAGAAATAAATGTTCTGTTTGATGTTCAAATCTGGACTGGCCTCAGTTGCTGGGAATTTTGAGCTTCTAAGTAAGGCACCCGCAGTTCACCCAGATAAAAAGAGAAGCACATCTTAGTTTTAACTTTATAGTGTCTGGGTGTGATGGCACATGGTCTAACCAAGGCAGCATAGAGCATGGGTAGCATGACTTCCCAGGATCTATGATCACTTTAGACTCATATAATGCAGTTCAATGGAATATGTCTGGGGCTTTATTTTCAGTTCTGTTCAGTCTTTGTTGCAGAACTCCCAGACATAAGGCCACCTCCGTTGTCTTGCTATTGGCACATTGGCATCATGTGGTACAAAAACCACTGAAATTCTGTTTGGCTGAAGGCAATTCTTCATGCAGAACTGCTACGAAATTGGAGCTTGAGGAACATCTGACACTTGGCAAATGGAGAAATCCTTGAAGATCCAGAAAGAAGCCCATATTTGTAAAAGAGAAAACTAGAGGGGGGTTGGAGAAGGGAGGGAGAGGTGAATAATCCTTTGCTCGAGGCTTTGGCAATACACTGGATTAAGCTCATTACTAATTAGACACAATTGTGAAGCACAATTATTTATGAACTTTCAATGGGATGAATTCATGAAAGGAATAATGAGTACATATTTTCCTTTTGTAGAATATTAATGAAGAAGTGGCATTGCTATTCATTATTAATTTATTTTTCAAACTGTAATTAATACTTCCAGTGGCACTTCCCAAATTTCTATATTTACAGAAACAGCCTGTACGTTGATGATGGCACAAGAAGGAGGAAGGATGGTGAGTATTCGTAAAATAGTTTCATGAAACCTGAAATGCTAGGTGATATTGCATTAGTAGGCAGGCTGATGATTCTTGAACATATTTTTGGATTTCAAAACAGTTATGTTTCATATAGATTTGTAAATTTGACACTTTGCTTTAATGCAACAGCAGCAGCGAAAACAACAAAAGTTTGGGTTCAAACTTCACCTTTATTGTTGTTTTATGGAGGCTTAGTGATCTAATTCTTCATTAAGTTCGAAGAAAACAATGAGCAACTCCCACTGTGAGAAAACCTTTCAAGACCAGGTTTTGAACCCCATTCACAATTCAAGACTTATTTTGGGCAAAATTCACATATCATTGTTTTCTATAGTAAGTGACATTTTGTGTTCAGACAGCAGATAATATTTCTTTGTGAAAATATTATATCTGGCACTGAAAATACTGATTGTGTGCTGAAAACATTTTCTATGCAAGCCCCTAAATGACTCCGGCCCAGTTTACCTGTCGAAACGGATTCTCCCCTATGAACCATCAAGGTTGTTAAGATTTTCTGGAGGAGTCCTGCTCTCGGTCCCACCACCCTCACAATCGCGTTTGGTGGGGACGAGGGACAGGGCCTTCTCGGTGGTGGCCCCTCGGCTCTGGAACTCTCTCCCGCTGGAGATTAGATCTGCCCCTTCCCTCCTGACTTTCAGAAAGCTGGTAAAATCTTGGCTTTGGAATATAGCATTTGCAGAATGATGATCGAGTCAATAACTGCTGACCACACCGGCGGATGGTGATGAATTTGTGATTTTACTTTGACAACCTGGCTTTTTGTAATTGTATGATCTGTTTTTTAATGTATTTTATGTATTAATGTATTACGATGCTATTATGTTTACTATATTTGTGTTGAATTTTCTGCTGTTAGCCGGCCTGAGTCCCTCTTCGGACGTCAAGAAGACTGGATTATAAAAGCTCTAAATAAATAAATGTTAATATTGTGCAGGCGAAATCCCAAATTACAGAATTTTCTGTGCAGGAAACAGCATTTAGTATTTTCTACACAGATACAAAAACAAATACAGACACAAATACAGGAGCCCCAGGTGGTGCCATGAGTTAAAGCACTGAACTGCTGAACTTGCTGACCAAAAGGCTGCAGGTTCGAATCCAGAGAGCAGAGTGAGCTCCTGCTGTTAGCTCCAGCTTCTGCCAATCTAACATACAAATGTGAGCAGATCAATAGGTACCACTCTGGCAGGAAGGTAACAGCGCACCATAAAATCATGACAGCCACATGACCCTGAGATGTCTATGGACAACACCAGCTCTTCTGCTTAGAAATGGAGATGAGTACCAACCTCCAAAGTTGGACACGACTAGAATTAATGTCATGGGGAAACTTTTACCTTACCTTACACAGAAAATGCCATTTTCTGCTATAACAACAACAACAACAACGACACTCATGACCTCACAATCATGTTAAAAAACAAAACATGGATTGTTGATGTTGCAATCCCAGGCGACAGCAGGATTGAAGAGAAACAACTGGAAAAGATGACATGATACAAGGATTTAAAGATTGAACTACAAAGACTCTGGAACAAGCCAGTAAATGTGGTCACAGTGGTGATCGACACACTGGGTAGAGTGCCTAAAGACCTTGGCCTGCACTTAAACACAATCAGCGCAAACAAGATTACCATCTGCCACCTGCGAAAGGCCACCTTACTGGGATCTGCATGCATCATTCGCTGATACATCACACAGTCCTAGACGCCTGGGAAGTGTTCAACTTGTGATTTTGTGATAGGAAAACTGGTATAAAGATCTCATTTACTGTAACAGTAAAATAATAATAATAATAATAATAATAATAATAATAATAATAGATCTTGTTTGCTGTGTCATACTGTGCTTTTTGTGTCAGAATAATAATAATAATAATAATAATAATAATAATAATAATAGTAATAATAATAGTCGACAACAGATCCCAAATGAGACTCTGCAAGGAAGCAGATGAAACAATAGATCACATCCTGAGCTGCTGCAAGAAGATCGCGCAGACAGACTACAAGCAGAGGCACAACACCCTTGCTCAGATGATTCATTGGAACTTGTGCCACAAATACCATCTGCCTGCAACAAAGAATGGGTGGGATCACAAGCTGGAATTTTTTACAGAGAATGAACATGCCAAACTCCTCTGGGACTTCCGGATTCAGACAGACAGAGTTTTGGAGCATAATACTCCTGACCTCACAATCGTGTTAAAAAGCGAAGTATGGATTGTTGATGTCGCAATCCCAGGTGACAGCAGGATTGCAGAGAAACAACTTGAAAAGATGACACTATACGAGGATTTAAAGATCGAACTGCAAAGACTCTGGCACAAGCCAGTCAAGGGGGTCTCAGTGGTGATTGACACACTGGGTACAGTGCCTAAAGACCTTGGCCTGCACTTAAACACAATAGGCACTGACAAAATTCCCATCTGCCAGCTGTAGAAGGCCACCTTACTGGGATCTGCACGCATTATTCGCCAATACATCACACAGTCCTAGACACTTGGAAAGTGTCCGATGTGTGATCCAATTCAACAGCCAGCAGAGTGTCTGCTGTGGACTCATCTTGTTGTGTTTCAAATAATAATAATAGTAAAAACAATAACAATAACAACAACAACAACAACAACAACAACAATAAGCATGTGCCAGTTTGGTGCAAAAGAATTCCCAAACTATGAAGTTTTGTGTCATTTTAGGACTCCGTTAGAGTTTGTCAACTTTTGAATGATTTTTTTTTTACCATTTTGCAAAACGTTTTTAAATATGCATCCCTTCTCTAAGCCTTAAAACAGTGGTTCTCAACCTCCCTAACGCCACGACTCCTTTATACAGTTCCTCATGTTGTGATGACCCCCAACCTAAAATTATTTTTGTTGCTACTTCATAACTGGAATTTTGCTGCTGTTATGAAATGTAACAGCAGCAAAATTCCAGTTATGAAGTAGCAACGAAAATAGGCAGGATGCATTTTCATTCTCTGGACCTTGGGAGTTGTAGTTGCTGGGATTTATAGTTCACCTACAATCAAAGAACACTCTGAACTCCACCAGAGATGGAATTGGCCCAAACTTGGGACACAGAAAGCCCATGACCGGCAAAAAAATAATGAAAGGGTTAGGTGAGCATTGGCCTTGAGTTTGGGAGTTGTAGTTCACCTATCTCCAGAAAGCACTGTGGACTCATGCAATGGTGATTTGGCTATTTGGGAGTTGTAGTTGCTGGGATTTATAGTTCGCCTACAATCAAAGAGCATTCTGAACTCCACCAATGATGGAATTGAACCAAACTTGGCACACAGAACTCCAAGAGAAAATACTGGAAGTGTTTGGTGGGCACTGACCTTGAGTTTGGGAGTTGTAGTTCACCTACATCCAGATAGCACTGTGGACTCAAACAATGATGTATCTAGACCAAACTTGGCACAAATACTCAATATGCCTAAATGTGAACACTGTTGGGAGTTTGGGGAAAATAGACCTTGACATTTGGGAGTTGTAGTTGCTGGGATTTATAGTTCACCTACAATCAGAGAGCATTCTGAACCCCACCAATGATAGAATTGGGCCAGACTTCCCACACAGAACTCCCATGACCAGCAGAAAATACTGTGTATCCTGATGGTCTTTGGCGACCCCTCCAACACCCCATCGCGACCCCCCCAGGGGTCCCAACCCCCAGGTTGAGAAACACTCCCTTAAAAAGCTTACTCCCCCCCCCCCCCCCCAACTACCCAGAAACAAAAGGAAAACAGCAGCACTCTACCGATGATATTGTAAAGACAAGCAATACATTCAGGAGTCTCGTTTCCAGCACCCAGGCCCTATAGTGATGATCAGCAGCCCTTCCATTTGTCCCTCGTACAGCAGTTTGGGCACTTCTAATATCCGTCTGTAGTTGCGAGAATGAAACGAGGGAGAACCATCCTTCTGGCTTAATTAATCTGGAATAAAAGCTTGCGATCTTCAGCCGGTGCCTTTGGTGTAGCATCGGGCTTCCATTTGTCAGAAACAAACTTCTTTATTAAACACAATAGTGCTGTGCTTAGCTGCTTTCCGAATCCTTGGGGAGCAGAGGACAATAAAGACAAGTCACACACAGAAGGCTTAATTGTATATTTGAGGGTCAGCGGAAATTCCTGGTTATATCAATCATGTGTAATATTCGAAATTCGTTCCCCTTCCAACTTTTAGGCATGATTGGAATGAATCAGGGTCCCAAAGGGCTTCTGCTCCTTCTTGTTGTGTATGCGCGTTTCTTTGCTCGCACAGGAACCGGCCTCGGACGGTGTTTCGATCATCGAGTGATGTATTTGATCATTAGGTGGGAATATTTACCCCTCTTCTGGCCCCAAGAACCTGCGCCTAGGTAAACCTCGCCGAGTTTTAAGATTAATATAAAGGAAATGTAATTTGTTAGTCATTACTTTTTTATTAGTTTCTTGCAATTTGATTTAGTCAGAGGAGCAGAAAGGGGTGGCGGGGGGGATTGCTCCCCAATGGGACAGGGAAGGAACAGGCTCTTTACGTACGCAAACACATTTCATTTCTAAGGAACTGTGTTTCAATCAGTGATGGGGATGGAGAGGCACTCAACAGAGTATCTACCATCTCATTAAGGAGTTCCAGTCCTCTATCCAGAATTTAGAAGTGTATCTGTGGCCCCATCTACACTGCCATATAATGCTGTTTCATGGTGCAACTTAACTGCTTTGAACTGCATTATATTTATTTATTTACTAGCCATCCCCTGCCACGCATTGCTGTGACCCAGTCTGTGTATATGTCTTTTGTGTGTATATATGTGTGTATATATTTGTGTGTATATGTGTGTTTATATATTTGTGCACCATGACTGTGGCACAGCTGGTTGGTAGTCAGCTGCATTGGGAGACACTGGTTGGGAGACACTCGCTGGAACACCTCAGCAAGCGAGAGTCCAAAAGTGGCAGGCTCAAACCCAGAACCTCAACCAATGGCTGATACCAAATGAGAGACTCCCCCCTGGGCACATAGAAGACTGGGTGACTTGGAAGGCACTGAACAGACTGCGCTCTGGCACCACGAGATGCAGAGCCAACCTCAAGAAATGGGGCCACAAAGTGGAATCCACGACATGCGAGTGCAGAGAAGAGCAAACCACTGACCACCTGCTGCAATGCACCCTGAGCCCTGCCTCATGCACAAGGGAGGACCTCCTTGCAGCAACACCAGAGGCACTCCAAGGGGCCACACACTGGTCAAAGGACATATAATCAACTACCAAGCTTGCAAATTTTGTGTTTTGTCTGTTTGTTTGTTTGTTTTTGTTAAAAATGTAATACAAATGTCTGGTTGCTGATGACACGATAAATAAATAGCTGCATTAAGATCACTACTGACTAAAAGATCATGAGTTTGAAGCCAGCCCGGGTTGGAGTGAGCTTCTGACCAATTTGTGTAGCTTACTGTCAACCTTTGCAGCCCAAAAGACAGTTGCATCTGTCAAGTGGAAAATTTAGGTACCGTGTATGTGGGGAGGCAAATGTAACTAATTTACGTCGCCATAAAAATCTGCAGTAAGCATGCAAAGAATGAGGAAGTACTTCATCAGTGGATGGTGAAGCGACAGCTCCCCTAGTGGCCAGAATACCCTAATCAAAAACTGGAATGTTAAGTAGCCTCTGTGTGTCTGTCTATACATGTTGTGTGTGTATGGCATTGAATGTTTGCCATGTATATGTACATTGTAATCCGCCCTGAGTCCCCTGCGGGGTGAGTAAGGTGGAATATAAATACTGTAAATAAATAAATATGTATATATATTTGTTAGGGCTGGGCAACCACGGAAAAAATTGTTTCTAAAATCGATTCGTTTTTAGGGGTTTTTTGCGTTTCGTTTTTTAAAAGATTTCCGAAATTTTTCTTTAAAAAAGTTCGATATTTACGAAATTTCGTAAATTACAAAACAATACGAAACAATTACGAAACAATTACGAAGCGATTCGTTAATGACGGACACGACCGCGAAATACGCTTAAAATCCTCCATATGGGGCAGGGGGAACTTCTGAAGCTTCCCTCTCCCTCTGTTGTTGACTGTTGGTGTGATATTTATAATTTTTTTTCACTGATTAAACAAACAACAACTATAAAACTTGCCCCAGACATGCGGAAATAATAACGAAATGATTTCAAAATGATAACGAAACGAATACAAAACGAATTCGAAACAATTACGAAACAAATTTAAAAATTAGTTTCGTTTTTTTGTTGCTCCTGAATGGTTTGTTATCGCTTCGTTATAAAAAAAATAACGAATTTTTAACGAATTACGAAATTATGAAACGAAACCGCACAGCCCTAATATTTGTGTATATGTTTATGTATGTGGTTTTGCGCATGCATTGTAATGTATATTTTTTATTTTTTGGCCTTTTAAATCTCTTTGGCTGTGTTTTTCAGTGTTTTTATGTGTGATGGTCACTTGTTGGCCGGATACATGTATTGTGTCCAAATTTGGTATCAATTCGCCCAGTGGTTTTTGAGTTATGTTAATCCCACAAACGAACATTACATTTTTATTTATATAGATTTATTTATTTACCACATTTGTATACTGCCTTTCTCAGCTAGAGGCGACTCAAGGTGGTTCACAGTCAGAAGCAATTCTATGCCATAGCAGTTAAAACAATTATAAAAATCAATTAAAACATTTAAAATGTGATATAAAAACAATACAGCTTGTAAAAATAAAATCCTTGGCATCTCCTTACTAAAATTGTTATCCAATTGCATCGTTGGTCGTTCCACGTATTCATTTTCATCCCATTATGTTCCAGTAGCAAAAGCTTGCTGGAAGAGCCAGGTCTCAACCTTTTTGCGGAATATCAGAAGGTAGGGAACTGATCTTATATCCCTGGGGAGGGTGTTCCATAGCCGAGGGGCCACCACTGAGAAGGCCAGTGAGAATTATATCACTCCACGCTGCTATATATATAGTCCAGTTCAATGCAGTTAAACTGCATTATATGGCAGTGTTGATGCGGCCTCAATCATAGAGTTAGTGACTTTTCCATGGCAAATCTGAGAACTATAGTTCTGTAAGGAGAATAGGTATGTGCAGTGTTATCTAACAGGGAATAATCTGCTTTCTTGTCAACTGACAGTTCCTATGATTTTTCTGGATAAATACTGAAACCTAACCTGGCATAACATCAATATTTGTTTGCTGTATAAATATGCCTTTGCTGCATATTGACACTGCAATTGTAAACCATTGTCAAGACTATTTACTGGCTGTGACTGTCAAGGAGAATATTTTAGGACAGTGAAGACAAGAGGGTCCTTTTTCATACATTTTGTTCACACAACAAACCTACTATGTCCCACCTCTTTCAGTGTTGTACACTGTCTTTGCTTCAACACTAAGGATGATTTGTCCATTGTATTCCCTTTTGGAAAAGGATTATTAAGGGGAGGGACATCCTGCAGCACATTTTACCATAGTTTTTCAATGACTATCTCTTTGAGTCTTAACTTATTCAACCTAGCGTGGCAGCCACAAAGACAATGAAGTTTCTGGAGTATAACAACTACTTTCCACACAATGAAGCAGGTAAAACACTTTCAACCCGGGAACAGAAAGATGGAGTAGCTATGGGGAGCCCTCTCAGCCTGGTCACAGCTAATTTCTACATGGCACATTTTGAAAAACAATCCCTGGAAACAGCAACAAAAAAGCCCACTCTATGGTTCAGATATGTGGATGACACCTTCACCATTTGGAGCCATGGAGAAGAAGAACTCAAGAGGTTCCTGGACCATCTTAACAGCATCCACCCAAACATCCAGTTCACCATGGAAAAAAAAAATGAAGGAAGACTGCTTTTTCTAGATGTCCTAGTCATCCGCAAACCAGATCCACAATTGGGTCACACCGTTTACAGAAAACCCACGCACACAGAGAGATATCTACAGAAAAACTCCAACCATCACCCAAGTCAAAAAAGAAGCCCCATTAAAGACTTGGCAGACCGTGCAAAAAGAATCTGCGAAGCCCACCTCCTCCAAGATGAACTGAAACCCCTCAACTGGGCTCTCCAGGCCAATGGAGACTCCACCTCAGACATCAGAAGAGCTGCAAGACCACTGAGTAGAAGCCACAAGAGTCAAGACCAAGATCCACCCAGAGGAGAAGTGTTCTTGCCAGACATCAAGGGAAACACTGACCGCATAGGGAAGCTGATGAGGAAACACAACATACAAACTATCTACAGACCCACCAAGAAAATCCAACAAATGCTATGTTGAGCAAAGGACAAGAGGGATCCTCTCACTTCTGCAGGAGTCTACAGTATGCCATGCAGCTGTGGACAAGCCTACATAGGGACCACCAAACGCAGCAGCATTGCCCAAACATGAATCAAGGAACAGGAAAGGCACTGCAGACTACTTCAACCAGAGAAGTCAGCCATAGCAGAGCACCTGGGGAACCAACCTGGACACAGCATACTATTTGACAACACAGAAATGCTGAACCACTCTCACAACCACCATGTCAGGTGACACAGAGAAGCCATTGAAATCCACAAGCATGTGGACAAGTTCACCAGAAAGGAAGAAACAATGAAAATGAGCAAAATCTGACTACCAATATTTTAAGTCTAAAATGATAACAGTAAAAAGACACTCAAACACAGGGAAACTCCAGAGAGGAAACAATCAGGGACAGCTAATTACCTCTCAACAAAAGGTTCCCCCAGGCAATAACAAGCCACAACAGAAAAAAATGCCAGGCTATCAAATGCTAATCAAGGTGGCCAATTGAAACATTCACACCTGCCTCCAACAGACAAGAGTTCTTTCTTCCACCCTGGACATCATTCCACATATATATATATATAACCAACCAATGTTCTTAGTTTCCAACAGACCTCACAACCTCTGAGGATGCCTACCAGAGATGCAGGCGAAACATCAGAAGAGAATGCTTCTAGAACAGTTTACCTGTCCGAACGGATTTTCCCCTATGAACCATCAAGGTTACTAAGATCTTCCGGAGGGGCCCTGCTCTCGGTCCCACCACCCTCGCAATCGCGTCTGGTGGGGACGAGGGACAGGGCCTTCTCAGTGGTGGCCCCTCGGCTTTGGAATTCCCTCCCACCAGAAATTAGATCTGCTCCTTCCCTCTTGACCTTTAGAAAGCTAATAAAGACCTGGCTTTGGAATATGCCATTCGATGATTGAGTCAATAACCCTTGTCCACATGGAAGGATGGCGATGAATTGGGATTGTGTTTGACGACTTGGCTTGTGTAATGTGATAATGTATTTTATTGTACTTTATATTTTAATGTATAAGGATGATGCATTGTGCTGTTTTGTATATTACTGTATATGAACACATGTTGTGAACTGGCCTGAGTCCCTCCTTGGAGGTGAGAAGACCGGTATATAAAACTTCTAAATAAATAAATAAATAAATAACATGGCCATACAGCCCAAAAAACCTACAACAACCCAGGAAGAGAGAAAAAATGAAATTTTGTTATGTAGTGTTATGGGTTGATCAAGAACCCATAACACTGTCTCTATGAAAGGAAGTTCCATTTCCTCCAAAGAAGGCCAACTGCTTGACCACCAGAATTTATTATTTTTTCTTTTCAACATCACGATTCACTGAAAAAAAAATAAGAATTGGGCATATTTGCCTGCTTATGTTATATTGACTAGAAAAAAAAGATACGTCTATGTCAGGACAATGATATGGCCTTTGTAATTGTATGATATTGTATGATCAGTATTTTAATGTATTTTGTATTATTATGATGCTATTATGTTTACTATATTTGTGTTGAATTTTCTGCTGCAGGAGTCTACCGCATACCATGCAGCTGTGGACAAGTCTACATAGGGACCACCAAACGCAGCATTGCCCAGACACGCATCAAGGAACATGAAAGGCACTGCAGACTACTCCAACCAGAGAAGTCAACCATAGCAGAGCACCTGATGAACCAACCTGGACACAGCCTATGATTAGAGAACACAGAAATGCTGGACCACACCAACAACCACCATGTCAGACTACACAGAGAAGCCATTGAAATCCACAAGCATGTGGACAATTTCAACAGAAAGGAGGAGACCATGAAAATGAACAAAATCTGGCTACCAGCATTAAAAAAACTCTAAAATTACTACAGCAAAACAGCAGAGAGGAAACAACCAGGCACATCTTAACACCTCTCAACAGAACATTTTCCCAGGCTCAGCCAAGCCTTCAAATGCTAATGAAGGTGGTCAGCTGAAACATTCACACCTAGCTCCAACAGAGAAGAGTTCTTTGTCCCACCCCAGCCATTCCACAGATAAATAAACCCATTGTCCTAATTCCAACAGACCTCACAACCTCTGAGGATGCTTGCCATAGATGCAGGCGAAACGTCAGGAGAAATGCCTCTGGAACATGGCCATATAGCCCGAAAAAACCCACAAGAACCTAGTTTCTGCTGTTAGCCGGCCTGAGTCCCTCTTCGGAGGTCGAGAAGACCGGGTTATAAAAGCTCTAAATAAATAATATTAAATAAATAAATATGTTCTGCTACTTATGTGTATTTGCATATATTTGCAATGTATATTCCAGTGTGTATTCCATTTTTAAAATAAACAATTATATGTTCTGCTGTTTTTTTATCTTTTGTATTTAAATTGTATTTTAGTAATAGTTTTTTATTGTGTTATAACATGTTTTCATGCAACAAACACAGGATCTATATCATTATCTCCAGTCAGAGTGATAGATTTGGTGGACTTCCTTTTGTCCTGTTTTTTTTTGTCTTTCTGTTTCTCAGAACGGAAAACCCAATATGGCACCTGAATGTGAATCGGGGTAATTGTTTTCAGCTCTGCCGGTGAAAACAGAATCCCGACATCACCGGTTTCGTCTCAGTCACAAGACGTGACTCGGGGAGCACAATGTCTCATTCTGGTGCATGAGGGTTAACAAGGGGATGAATGTGCACATATGTGCAGATTAAAAGAAGAAAAGGAGGAGGAGGGAGGCTCTGGCCCACCCCTTTCCTTCTAGCTTATTAGGGCCTGATGGGAATCTCCTTAATCCCTCTCATTCTGACAGCATCACCAGCCAGCTGCTCAGGTCCTCTTTGCTGCAGTCACATCCAGCTGTTCTAAAATAGCACACGTGTGTGCACCAGAGCAACGCGAAGGCGGAAAACATCCCTGCCATCTGCCGCTGTAGGAAGGATGCCATGGCACACTAATGTGCTGACCTAGGCACCCTCTTTTTTAGGCTGAAGGCCGAACCCCCAGCCGTATGCAAAGGTGAGCGGCGCACTGTCAGAACATGTTTTCTTTCAGTGTTCATCTCAATCCATTCATTGTTGCCGCCACAGAGTAACCGTCCTCCCCGCCCCGTCAAACTATCTTCCTTGAGTTTTGCTTTCCCTGTATTGTAACGTTCCAAATGCTTTCTCCGAAACCAATTTTACACTTAATAAAGTTTAACTATTCTTTTTTTTTCATTTCAAAACTAAATAACAGGCATTTAAGAGAATATTTTTCTTCTTCTTCTTCTTTTAATGTCACACATGGTAGTGTTTGGAAAAACCGTCTGGCTTCCGCAATGGGAGATTTCACTCATTTGCTAGCAAACGCTCTGTTTAGTGAAGTTTGCTCATATTTACAAAATGGTTCTCCCTCCCTTATACCCAGAGTGTTTTACTGCTGCCCTTAGAAAGCAACATCTGTTTCTCCAGTGATTTTTTTTTAAAAAGTCGGATATATCCACTGCAATTGCTATTTGAGATAAACAACTGTGATGTGATCATCACACCATGTGTAGAAGACACATCCTTGGTCATGGTTGTTGTTTTAAAGGGAGGAAGAAAGGAGCACGTGTCACAAAAATACTGTTGCAGATTTGATAAATGTGGTGTGACGGCGTGAGTGGTGCCACCTATATGTAGAACTGTTACTTGCAAGATTTAAACTGTTGTATCATGCTTAATCCTGCCTTTTTACCTTGCCTATGTATAGTTGGATTGATTGGTTATTTATAGCTGTCAATTAATGTTGTTTGCACCAGTTGAATTGCTTTCTCAGCTCAATTTTTTGGCTCCACCTCTTCCTGGAGGAGGGGAGTGCTTCCCTTTTTCATTCCACCATCAGATTTTCTACCAGATGGACATAAGAGACTTGGCTCTAAAAGCCCCTGATTAAGTTACCTCTCAGCACCAATTTTATTTATTTATTTATTTATTTACAGTTCTTATATTCCGCCCTTCTTCTCACCCCGCAGGGGACTCAGGGCGGATTACAGTAAACACATATATGGCAAACATTCAATGCCAGTTTGACAAACAATGTTTAACACACAAATACACAGAGGCTATTTAACTTTTTTCTGGCCGCCAGGGGAGCTGCTGCTTTTCATCGTCCATCAAGGACACCGATGAGGTTCTTCCGCATTCCACATTCCCCGGAGTCTTTTTTCTTTATGGCCTCATAAATTAGTTAAATTTAGCCTCCCACACAAGGTGGTACCTTATTTTCCTACTTGACAGATGCAACTGTCTTTCGGGTTGCAAAGGTCGACAACGGGCTACACAATGGCTGGACACCCACTCCAGCCCGGGCTGGCTTCGAACTCATGACCCTTTTGGTCAGAGTGATCTTAATGCAGCTGACACTCAGCCAGCTGTGCCACAATCCCGGTGCTTCTGAGGTTCTTACCCTTGAGACTTATGCTTCATGTTCAGATCAACCTGAACGACATTGGGAAGTCTCAAGCGCCTTCAAACCAGTTCTTTTGGCACCAGAGGAAGACTTTGTGTCTTCAAACATAGGCCATTTGGACTGGGGATGTGGATTGCTCCGGCATTCACAGCCATTGAGAAAGAGGGACCTGGAAAAGATTCTCAGCTGCAAAACTCCTTGGAAGCAAGACAACCAGAGACTGTAATGTATGTTTTCCTTCACCCCTTTGAAACTTCCAGCTTATTGCCTTAAAGAGATAACTTTGTAAACAATAAAACCTATTTTGAGTTATGTACAGTGTTTTGGTCTTTGGGAGTTCCAGTTTCCTATAGGAGGACAAGAAGCAATCCCCTGGGGAAAGATGTCACGTCCATGCCTCTTTCACTAAGAGTTATAGCCCCCAGGCGCGATGGCACATGTGGATTTGATATAATGATGTGTGGGAATGAATGGAAGAATGGAAGATGGATGTATGGATGGAGCTAATAATTTTGGAGACACCAGTATAATATTAAGGCCTGCAATGACTAACTACCTGCTTGCTGGACTGTAATTAAAAGTTGCTAACTGAAAAGCTCTTAGAGGTATGCACCCATAGAAAAGCGGTAGGCACTAGGCAACATTCCCAAGGGGATGTAAACATTGCAAATAGAAGAGTTCTCAGTTTGGATAGCATTACGTGTTTCACTCCTTCCAATGTTTGAAATTTGGGGACTTAAGGAAAACTTCATGGGGGACAGAAATATTTAGAAGTCATTGCCCTTATTCTTGGCCCTCTCTGCCATAGCTATCCAACTAGCATAGATCCGAGGCTATATTGGTGTGCCTGTAAAGGCAGTAGGGCCGGAGAACTATGAGTATTGAATGAAAATTAATGCCTCTCCCTTCGTAACTCCTCAACAGATGGCAGTATTGGGATGTGGCAGGTACTGGCTTGTTCAGTAGACTCACCTCTACAGTTCCATTTTGGCAGGAAGCCTTAGCATTAAATGGTTGTGTTGATAAAGTGCAAAGTATTATGGAGATATTTAGGGTCATCCACAATAATCACATCCTATACTCTTAACCATTGGGTGCCAGGGTGTCCATCAAACCATTCAACCAGTAGCTGGTTCTGTTCAAATAGCAACCCAACAGAGGAAAGGGGGTTGTCCAATGTATCATCAACTCACCATTTCCAAACTCATTCATTCAATGAATATATTTAATTGGGATTAACTAATGGCATTTAGGACTAGGAAAAATGTGTCAAAATGTGTTTGGGTTTCAGTGCAGGAAAGGAAATAAATCTCACAATCCCAGCCAAGGTAATGATGGAGAAAAACTTCAAGTGGAATTCAATCCATCAAATCCATCTTTATCGTGGTCTGGGGCCAGCACTGTAAACGAAAAGGCATACAATATGATTAATTACAATGAATGGATAAGATGAAGGATAATGCAGGCTGCACTTCTCTCTGTGTGTGTGTGTGTGTGTGTGTGTGTGCCATGGCTTGTGCTTGTTAGATAGGAATACCAACAGCAATTGAAGCATTTTTGTTAAAGAGGAGGAAGGTGGATTTCTCAGAGAAACAATGGATTCAGATCAACATCCCAGAAAATCCCGCAATATCTGCTTTGAACGTTCATCTTCTGGTCCCAATTCAAGGTGCAGGTTATCACCTATAAATCCCTGAACAGAAGCGACGCTCCTGACACGACAATAATAATAATAATAATAATAATAATAATAATAATAATAATTTTGAACTGTAGGCCTGGGTAACAACGGAAAAAATTGTTTCTAAAATCGATTCGTTTTTTGGGGGTTTTTGCGTTTTGTTATTTAAAATAATTACAAAATTTTCCTTTTAAAAAGTTCGATATTTACGAAATTTCGTAAATGTGAAAAAAATTACAAAACATTAACGAATCGATTTCCGAAACATTAACGAATCGATTCGTTAATGGCGGACGCGACCGCGAAATACGCTAAAAAACCTCCAAAAACTTCTGAAGCTTCCCTCTCCCTCTGTTGTTGACTGTTGGTGTGATATTATAATTTTTTTTCACTAATTAAACAAAAAACAACCATAAAACTTGCCCCAGACATGCGGAAATAATAACGAAACGACCTCAAAACAATAACGACACGAATACAATAACGAAATACGAAGCATTTACAAAACGTATTTAAAAATTCGTTTTTTAAAAAAATTGCTCCAGAATGGTTCGTTATCGTTTTGTAATTAAAAAAATTAACGAATTATTAACGAATTACGAATTAACGAAACGAAACCGCCCAGCCCTATTGAACTGGGTTATCTGAGTCCACACTTAGATATTGTTGGATTTTCTGCCTTGATATTCTGGGATCTATAGGTTGTGTGGAAGAGCACAAAGCCTTTGGTCAGAAATCAGTCTCTGATTTGGGTCCCATGCCCCACCCGCAGCCAAGCAAAGCTTAAGATGCGTGGGTGGGTGGGTGGGGGGCATTTTGAATGACCCCATGAAGGAGGCAGACTTGGTTTGGGCCAGTTAGTTTGCTGACCCAGGTATGTGAAGGGGCAGCAAGTTGGGTGAGGCTGCTCTGTTCCTCTCTTTCAGTTTCCTTTGGACGGTGTGACCCTCCCTCCCTCCCTATGGATAGTGTGAGTATAGACTGGTCACACATGGGCCGGGTAGGAATTCCCGCCCCACCCCCCAAGTTTGCATTGGGGTTTTTTTCGCCTACCCTATACTGTTTCAGATGGGTGTGGTAATTGGCTTTGGGGTGGTGTCATTTAAATAGGTTTCCTTGAGTATTAATAAGTTTTCATGGCATGTTAAAGGTTAAATGGTTATGGTAGGCACTAGGCTTGGGCGGTTTCGTTCATTAATTTCGTAATTCGTTATTAATTCGTATTTAAATTAGCTTACGATCCAATATTGAGCCATGCAGGAATAGTGTGAGGAGTAATTAAGATTCGAAACAATTTTTTTCAATTTATTTCGTAATTATTTTGCAATTATTTTGAAATTATTTCGTAATTATTTCATAATTATTTTCGCATGTCTGGTGCAAGTTTTATAGTTGTTGTTTGTTTTATCACACCAACAGTCAACAACAGAGGGAGAGGGAAGCTTCAGAAGTTCCTCCTGTCCCATTTGGAGGTTTTTTTTTTTTAGCATATTGCGCAATCTCGTCCGCCATTAATGAATCGATTCGTAATTTTACGAAATTTCGTAAATTTCAAAATTTTTTAAAGGAAAATTTCAGAATTATTTAAAAAAAAACAAAACACAAGGGCCCCCTAAAAACAAAACGAGTTTAGAACCAAATTTTTCCGTGGTTACCCAAGCCTATTTATTATTATTTATTTATTTACTTCTATACGGCTGTATCTCAAGCCCGAAGGTGACTCACAGCGGTTCACAAACAGTAAAAACAGTAGAAACAGCAGTGGTTCCATACAATTTATAACAATAGACTTAACACATTATCCATAAATTACCAATAAGCAATTACAATGCACAATTATTACAAAAAACAACCGTACCCAATCTTCTCATCATCCAAGCGTAGTCCAGGTTCGTCGTCCATTGTGCCATTCCTATATTCCATTACCAGATTGCACTAAATTACTCAAACGCCTGCACAAACATCCAGGTCTTCACCTTTTTTCAGAATACCATTAGAGATGGTGCTAGTCTAATGTCCGTAGGAAGGGTGTTCCACAGCCGAGGAGCCACCACCGAGAAGGCCCTATCTCTCGTCCCCGCCAGCCGAGCTTGAGAAGCAGGCGGGATCGAGAGCAGGGTCTCCCCGGAAGATCTCAAAGTCCTGGTGGGTTCATAGGCAGAGATGCGGTCGGATAGGTAGCTTGGGCCGGAACCGTTTAGGGCTTTAAAGGCCAACGCCAGCACTTTGAATTCAGCCCGGTAGCAGATCGGTAGCCAGTGGAGTTGGCGCAACAGGGGGGTTGTATGCTCCCTGCGCTCCGCCCCCGCCTTAGGGGTGAAGGGTGGACTCCCACAAAAGTCCCCATAAGTTTTCATAACATGGGATCTCCCCTTGGGGATGGATTGAGGGTTCTCACTCTTGACAAACTCTGAGGTTTGGGAGGGAGCGCCCTCAGGATGGCCTTCCTACTATGATCAGCCGAGAGGTGCAGACCAAGGATTTTGCTTAGCCCTCGGGTTCCTTGGTGCACGCTTGTCCTTGGAGGTGGTCAGAGGGAGGGACCCCTGGCCCAGGGACTAGGCTCACCAGGTGGCCATTCAGCCAGGAGGCCTCACGAGGTGGCCATTCAGCCAGGAGTTATATGTTGCATTCTTACAGATTTTCCCTCTACAGCAGTGTTTCTCAACCTTCCTAATGCCACGACCCCTTAATACAGTTCCTCATGATGTGGTGACCCCCAACCATAACATTATTTTTGTTGCTACTTCATAACTGGAATTGTGCTACTGTTATGAATCGTCATGCAAATATCTGATAGGCAAGATGGATTTTCATTCACTGGACCTTGGGAGTGTCAGTTGCTGGGATTTATAGTTCACCTCCAATCAAAGAGCATTCTGAACTCCACCAGTGATGGAATTGAACCAAACGTGGCACACAGAACTCCCATGATCAGCACAAAATAATGGAAGGCTTTGGAGAGCATTGCCATTGGTTTTGGGAGTTGTAGTTCGCCTACATCCAGAGAGCACTGTGGACTCAAACAATGATGGATCTGGACCAAACTTGGCACGAAAACCCAATATGCCCAAATGTGAGCACTGATGGAGTTTGGGGTAAATAGACCTTGACATTTGGGAGTTGTAGTTGCTGGGATTTATAGTTCACCTACAATCAAAGAGCGTTCTGAACTCCACCAATGATAGAATTGAGCCAAACTTCCCATACAGAACCCCCATGACCAACAGAAAATACTGATGCTGTTTGGCGACCCCTCCGACACCCACTCGCGACCCCTCCAGGGGTCTCGACCCCCAGGTTGAGAAACACTGCTCTACAGCTTATTACAAATTCTTTCAATAAATAGGTCCGAAAATGGCCCTTTAGATCCATGTTCTTGTGTCTGACTCTTTATTTCATGGTGGGGATTCAAATGGGGAGAATGGTGAGATAAAAATTAAATAAAAATAAGTTAGGCATTGAAAATAGCATGGACTTTTCTTCCCTGGCCTTACAACTGACATGACATGGGAGTCAGGATGATTTGGAAGTTAGCCATAGTGAGCCAGATTGGGGAAAAAATTACTTTGCATTGTATTGTCGAAGGCTTTCATGGCTGGAATCACTCAGTTCTTGTGGGTTTTTTCGGGCTATATGGCCATGTTCTAGAGGCATTTCTCCTGACGTTTCGCCTGCATCTATGGCAGGCTTCCTCAGAGGTGAGGTCTGTTGGAACTGGGAAAAAAGGGTTTAAAAAAAATTCTAAAATTGCAACAGCAAAAACAGCAGAGAGGAAACAGGCAGGGACATATAATTACTAGGGCTGGGCGGTTTCGTTTCGTTAATTCGTAATTCGTTAATAATTCGTTAATTTTTTCAATTACAAAACGATAACGAACCATTCTGGAGCAATTATTTAAAAAAATGAATTTTCAAAAACGTTTTGTAAATGCTTCGTATTTCGATATTGTATTCGTTTTGTTATTGTTTTGAGGTCGTTTCGTTATTATTTCCGCATGTCTGGGCCAGTTTTATGGTTTAATTAGTGAAAAAAAATTATAATATCACACCAACAGTCAACAACAGAGGGAGAGGGAAGCTTCAGAAGGTTTTGGAGGTTTTTTAGCGTATTTCGCGGTCGCGTCCGCCATTAACGAATCGATTCGTTATTGTTTCGGAAATCGATTCGTTAATTTTTTACCATTTACGAAATTTCGTAAATATCGAACTTTTTAAAAGGAAAATTTTGTAATTATTTTAAATATCGAAACAAAAAAAACCCCCAAATACAAATCGATTTTAGAAACAAATTTTCCCGTTGTTACCCAGGCCTAATAATTACCTTTCAAGAAGAGTTTGCCCCAGGCACAGTCAGCCCATTGTATGCTAATCAAGGTGGTCAGTTGAAAGATTCACACCTAGCCCAACTTACAAAAGCCCTTTGTCCCACCCTGGTCATTCCACAGATATATAAACCCTTTTTTCCCAGTTCCAACAGACCTCACTACCTCTGAGGATGCTTGCCATAGATGCAGGCGAAACGTGAGGAGAGAATGCCTTTAGAACATGGCCATATAGCCCGAAAAAACCCACAAGAACTAACTTTGCATTGTTTCTACACTTGCTGCTTTTCCAAAGTCTCTTGAGACATCCGCTTGTTTTCCTTCGCTCGTCCTTTTCCCCTTCCTTTATTTTTTTGGTCTGTGTTAAAACAAAACAAAGCAACCCAACATCCAAATGAAGTAACTGCGGAAAGAAAAAGACATTTTCACCAAGTGCTTCTCAATTATCGCATCAACAGCCATACTCTTGTGTGTAAATTGTCTTTTTTATATATTAAAAATGCCCTCGAGTGTAAGAACTCTCTTCGGGATTGTTCCAAATGAAATATCTTATTTTTCTCCAAAGACTGATGGTCTCCGGGGACGAGCATTGCCAAGAGTTGCAAGAAAAGCAAGGTGTTGCAATGTAATGGAACGTTATGATTTAAAAGTGTTAAAAGTGTCTGATTATCATGGGGGTTTTTTTGTTTCTTTTAAGTATTGTATGCACTGTATCTCTCTCTTCATCCCATCCACCGTCTGAAAGAAACCACAAGATAATTCCACAAAGGCGATACTTGATGTTTCTATATTAATGCGTTAGCCTTGGGCATCTTCATAAATTTGTCTGCAAGCATAATTGTAAATATATCTTTTTATGTTTGGATCTATTACAATATTTCTTTGCTTGCCCCCCCCCCCCCCCCCCACTGTGCATGTATATCAAAATATGACTAGAACAAGTGCTTGCAGATGTAAGAAAAGAAAGTTCTTTCTGTTTTTAGGAAGTGATCATTATTTAATCCAGGACTCTTCTTATGGCAGTGTTTCTCAACCTGGGGGTCGGGACCTTGGGGGGGGGGGGTTACAAGGGGATGTCAAAGGGGTCACCAAAGACCATAAGAAAACAGAGTAGTGGGAAGTTTGGCCCAATTCTATCCTTGGTAGGGTTCAGAATGCTCTTTGATTGCAGGTGAACTATAAATCCTACCAACTACAACTCCCAAATGTCAAGGTCTATTTCCCCAAACTCCACCAGTGTTCACATTTGAGCATATTGAGTATTCATGTAGAGTTTGGTCCAGATCCATCATTGTTTGAGTCCACAGCGCTCTCTAGATGTAGATGAACTACAACTCCAAAACTCAAGGTCAATGCCCACCAAACCATTCCAGTATTTTCTGTTGGTCATGGGAGTTCTGTCTGCCAAGATTGGTTCAATTCCATCACTGGTGGAGTTCAGAATGGTCTTTGGTTGTAGGTGAACTATAAATCCCACCAACTACAACTCCAAAATGTCAAGGTCTATTTTCCCCAAACTCCACCAGTGTTCACATTTGGGCATATTGAGTATTTGTGTAGAGTTTGGTCCAGATCCATCATTGTTTGAGTCCACAGTGCTCTCTAGATATAGATGAACTACAACTCCAAAATTCAAGGTCAACACCCACCAAAACCTTTCCAGTATTTTCTGTTGGTCATGGGAGTTCTGTCTGCCAAGATTGGTTCAATTCCATCACTGGTGGAGTTCAGAATGGTGTTTGGTTGTAGGTGAACTATGAATCCCACCAACTACAACTCCCAAATGTCAAGGTCTACTTTTCCCAAACTCCACCAGTGTTCACATTTGGACATATTGAGTATTTGTGTAGAGTTTGGTCCAGATCCATCATTGTTTGAGTCCACAGTGCTCTCTAGATATAGATGAACTACAACTCCAAAATTCAAGGTCAACACCCACCAAAACCTTTCCAGTATTTTCTGTTGGTCATGGGAGTTCTGTGTGCCAAGTTTGGTTAAATTCCATCACTGGTGGAGTTCAGAATGGTCTTTGGTTGTAGGTGAACTATAAAACCCACCAACTACAACTCCCAAATGTCAAAGTCTATTTTCTCCAAACGTCAACAGTGTTCACATTTGGGCATATTGAGTATTCATGCCAAGTTTGGCCCAGATCCATCATTGTTTGAGTCCACAGTGCTCTCTAGATGTAGATGAACTACAACTCCAAAACTCAAGGTCAATGCCCACCAAACCATTCCAGTATTTTCTATTGGTCATGGGAGTTCTATCTGCCAAGTTTGGTTCAATTCCATCACTGGTGGAGTTCAGAATGGTCTTTGGATGTAGGTGAACTATAAATCCCACCAACTACAGCTCCCAAATGTCAAGGTCTATTTCCCACAAATTCCACCAGTGTTCACATTTGGGCATATTGAGTATTCATGCCAAGTTTGGCCCAGATCCATCATTGTTTGAGTCCACAGTGCTCTCTGGATGTAAGTAAACTACAACTTCCAAATGACAAAATCAATTCCCCCATCCCCAACCCACCAGTATTCAAATTTGGGCATATTGGGTATTTGTGCCAAACTTGGTTGAGTGAAAATACATCCTGCATATCAGAGATTTACATTACGATTCATAACAGAAGCAAAATTACAGTTATGAAATAGCAAGGAAAATAATGTTATAGTTGGGGGTCATCACAACATGAGGAACTGTATTAGGGGGTCGTGGCATGAGGAAGTTTGTGAAACCAGTGGAGCTGCCACAACATGGGAGTAGCTCTCTCCCCAGCTAGTAACCCTCTGCCCATCTCTGAACAAGCTGTAGCTTCCAATCTATCTTCAAAGGCAGCCACACATAGAGAGTGTTGTTGTAGTCTTACTTACTTACTTAGGTGATCCCTCATTGTCCAAGTAGGATAATCTTCTAAGGTGGGTCCATAGGTGACTGTGGAGCCCTATTCTTGACCTGCATCTTCTCCCACAGTGAGGGCATCGGTTTCCAGGTGGAAGGCGGTCCCGGTTGGCGTTGGCTTGACATGCCTTCCTCTTGGCACATTTCTCCTTTTCACCCTCCATTCGTGCCTCTTCAAATTCTACAGCACTGCTGGTCACAGCTGACCTCCAACTGGAGCGCTCAAGGGCCAGGGCTTCCCAGTTCTCAGTGACTATGCCAGAGTTTTTAAGGTTGGCTTTGAGTCCATCTTTCAATCTCTTTTCCTGTCCTCCAACATTCTGTTTTCCGTTCTTGAGTTCGCAGTAGAGCAACTGCTTTGGGAGATGGTCTTCAGGCATCCGGACCACGTGGCCAATCCAGTGGAACTGATGGTGGAGTACCATCACTTCAGTGCTGGTGGTCTTTGCTTCTTCCAGCACCCTGATGTTTGTCCACTTGTCTTCCCAAGAGATTTGCAGGATTTTCCGGAGACAGCGCTGATGGAATCGTTCCAGGAGTTGCATGTGACGTCTGTAGACAGTCCACGTCTCGCAGGCATATAGCAGGGTTGGGAGTACAATCTATATAAATAAAAATGTAATGTTCGTTTGTGGTATTCACAGAACTCAAAAACCACTGGACGAATTGACACCAAATTTGGACACAATACACCTAACTGGAGCCCCCGGTGGTGCAGTGGGTTAAACCACTGAGCTGCTGAGCTTGTTGATCGAAAGCTCGCAGGTTCAATTCCGGGGAGCGGTGTGAGCTTCCGCTGTCAGCCCTAGCTTCTGCCAACCTAGCAGTTCAAAAACATGCAAATGTGAGTAGATCAATAGGTACCGCTCCAGCGGGAAGGTAACGGCGCTCCATGCAGTCATGCCGGCCACATGACCTTGGAGGTGTCTACGGACAACGCTGGCTCTTTGGCTTAGAAATGGAGATGAGCACCACACCCTGGAGTCAGACATGACTGGACTTAATGTCAGGGGACTACCTTTACCTTTTACACCTAACAACCCAATGTATGTCCTTCACTAAAAAAAAATGATTTTGTCATTTGGGAGTTGTAGTAGCTGGGATTTATAGTTCACCTACAATCAAAGAGCATTCCGAACCCCACCAACGATGGAAGTGAACCAAACTTGGCACACAGTTCTCCCATGACCAACAGAAAATACTGGAAGGGTTTAGTGGAGCTGTAGTTCACCTACTTCCAAAGATCACTGTGGACTCAAACAATGATGGATCTGTACCAAACTCCACACCAATACTCAATATGCCCAAATGTGTTTGGGGAAAATAGAATCTTGACATTTGGGAGTTGTAGTTGCTGGGATTTGTAGTTCACCTACAATCACAGAGCATTCTGAACCCTACCAATGATAGAATTGGGCCAAAACTCCCAAACAGAACCCCCATGTGGGCCACAGCAACACGTGGCAGGGGATGGCTAATAGCTTTATAAACAAGTACCTTGGTCTCCCTACGTATGCTTAGGTGTATCTGTAATTGGTTAAGTGACTTGTGTGTCTCAACCAATTCAACCTAGTTTGTGGCAACCACAAAAATGAAGTTTCTGGAGTAGAACAACTACTTTCCAAGTAAGGGCTGCATGATTAAACAGGAAATAACACTTTCAATCCAAGAACAGAATTCTTTTTTTCAAATTTTATTACATGGAGTAGTTTGCTCTCCTCCAAGTCTGCTTATCCCCCTTTGTATTCATTCATAGCTGAAGTCTTCTTTCCGGATAGCTCTAGAACCAGATTTTTTAAATATATATATATATATATATATATAACACAAGAAGAACAACATAAGTAATAATGGTAATCGAAGCAGAAAAAACAAACCCAGCAGCACCCGTCCTTTCACACCATTCAAATCCGGTTCTTCCTCTTTTTTATCGTCTTTCAAGTGCATCTGTGTTCATATATTTGGAAATAAAACAAATATAAATTATGCATTTTCCAACTTAATTTAAAATGCATTATGCACTGCAATGTTCTCTGGAATTAATATTATTAAGGGGACAGATCTGTATGGATTAATTTTGAGGCAGTCCTTTGTAATTCAGTGAAAAGGAACATGTCCCCAGGTGTCAAATTAATTTTTTTAACTGTAAAAAAAAAAAAAACACACACACACACATACATAATAGGGTTCTTTTTTGTGTATTTGATTATTTGTATCTGCAGTTTGTTTACAGAATGCATTCCATCTCTCTATAAGTTCACTACAAACTAAAACTTTTTAAGGTTAGAGTTTTTTAAGACCCACATTTATAGTTGAATAGAGGAGTTTATTCTACTGCATACATACAAGGTTGAATATTTTTGATATCACACCTCTCTTCAATTGCCCAATTGCAACAATTCAACAACTCATGATCTCATGATTATATGTCCAAATACTTTTGTAAGCCCACTTTCTCACACTACCTCTGTGCTGGTACGGCTGTACCAAGAGCTCCAACTTTATTTGCTTTGTATTAAATGTTTGCTTGCAGTCCTAGGTTTCAGAGGTTCTGCAGAAAGGTAGCTTCTTTCGGTTGCAGTCATAGGGCAAGTTACCTGTCCATCATCATTACGTTTTGGTCCCGCCCCTTGCTCAGGGCAATTGGGAAGGGAAGGGAGCCATTTTTAGTTAGTCTCAAGAGCCATTTTTAGTTAGTCTCAGCAAGGAAAGCTAATGTACAGGATGTGTGCAAGCTTCCCCTGTACAAAAGCTTCAACCCTTAAGACTTTCCGGGGGAAAACAGTCTTAAGAGCATCCAAGACTTTCCGGGGGAAAACAGTCTTAAGAGTCTCCAAAGATATAAAGACTATTTTTATAAAAAGACACCACAATGGGTTTCCCCAATGGAAGCCCATCAAAGAAGATTGCTGGGTTGGAGAGAATGGCCCACTTATAGGGATATATTAATTAAAGAGACACAGGAGATTAAACAATTCGAACAACTAAAAGAAAAGTATAAAAATCTCACTTGGCTCCACTATCTGCAAATGAAAGACTATTATAAACAAGATAGAAAAATAAGTTTTGAACTAGAAGAAACTTTTTGGGATAAAATATTAATTATGAAAAAGAAAATAATAACAGCTGTGTATAGAAAACTATTGTCCTGGGCAACAGAAACGGAGCAAGTCAAAAATTGTATGATCAGGTGGGCGGAGAACCTAAGAAGACCTATCCACTTTAGAGAGTGGGAACAAATGTGGAACAGGAAGCTAAAATATACATATGCGTCGGATTTGAAAGAGAATTGGATAAAGATGTTCCACAGATGGTATACTACACCTGAAAAATTGGCCCAAATGTATGGGAACATGTCAAACAAGTGTTGGAAGGGATGTCAACAGATAGGCTCCTTCTATCACATGTGGTGGACTTGTAAGGAATCTACGAGATATTGGTCTCAAATACATGTGGAAGTACAGAAAATATTGAAGAAATCTTTTAAAAAGAAACCGGAATATTATTTATTAGGTTTTACCGACCAAGAGTTAAAGCTTAACGAAAATGAAGATAGGTTGTTCACATATATAACAACAGCAGCAAGAATAGTTTTTGCTAGTGTTTGGAAACAGGAAATAATCCCGGAAATGGATGTATGGCTGGAGAAGATAAGAGAAATAAGAGACATGGATACGTTGACTTTTTACCTGAAAAAGAATACGGGCAAGTTGATAAAGAGGACCGATTGGGCCCTCTTTTGTGAGTATGATAAAAGAAGAGGAGAATAAGAGGAACTATAGATAGTATAAAGGTAAAAATGGACTTTAAAGAACCGAAGTGTGAAATGGAAGTCAATTTTAGTTAGTGTGATGTGTTTAGCTTAGGGTTGTGTTTTGTGTGGTTCTCTCTCTTTCTATTTTTTCTGAACTTTTTCTAATTTTTTTTGTTCTCACTCTTTCGATGTATATGTTAGAAAATCAATAAAATATTAAAAAAAAAAAAGAGTCTCCAAAGATTTCCAGGGAAACAGCCCTAAAGGCCAATTCTATCGTTGGTAGAGTTCAGAATGCTCTTTGAATGTTGGTGAACTATAAACTACAACTCCCAAATGACAAAATCAATCCTCCCATCCCAACCCCACCAGTATTCAAATTTGGGCATACTGGGTATTTGTGCCAAATTGGGTCCAGTGAATGAGAATCCATCCTGCCTGTCAGATATTTACATAACGATTCATAACAGTAGCAAAATTACAGTTATGAAGTAGCAATGAAAATAATGTAATGGTTGTGGGTCACCACAACATGAGGAACTGTATTAAGGGGTCGCGGCATTAGGAACGATGAGAACCCCTCCTCTAAATAAATAAATAAATAAATATTTGTGTGTTGACGGGGTTTGAGTGTGGTCATTCCTGGAGGCGAGATTCTCTTCTGATTCCCTGCCCTCTGTTCCAGGGAAGCCACTCTTTGATTGAACCGTTTTCCATCTCCTTCCGTCCCCCCCACCCTCTCCTCCCCACACTATCTCTTCCTTGAAACTGGATGAGAAAATAGAGCCTGCATTCTTAATTAGTCTCCCTTAAACAAAATATCCTTTCATATGCACTAATAAAGACAGAGGATCATTTCTCTCTGGTTTAAATAACTGCTAGCTGTTGTATAAAATTGTAAGAGACATGATGCAGATCAAGATGCCGGCTTGAAGTGGAGAAGAAGAACAAGCAGTGCCATAATAAGCAGATTTTAATGATTTACTATAAATCAGCATTTTTGCCCTGTCAGGGAGATTGAAGAGGCAGACAGCTCTTCACATGTCTGCCTAGCAAATGCCTTCCTGATGAATCATGTGCTTTGAATCACTGATCACAACATTCAAACAGCACATCCAAATAATGAGGGAAACATTTCTCCGGGTTCCTTGCGGCTGGCCTAAAATGCCGGGAATATGTGTTTTTTAGTGGCGTGGTCGTTAAACTCTCACGTTGATACTATGTCTGTTTGAAGGAGGGTAATCATAGGTATCTCTTCCAGGTGAGCTCCGAAATAACACTCCCACAGCTACTGCCAGCCACGTTTGCTGACTTTAATGGGATTCCTTTGGAGCAACAGCAATGGAATTGGAAACCTAAGGATATTAATGGAGCAGGCAGACATGGTGGGCCACCTCCTCAGCTGATATGCTTGACAGATGTTGTTGTTGTTGTATTGTCGAAGGCGTTCATGGCTGGAATCACTGGGTTGTTGACCTCACAACCTCTGAGGATGTTTGCCATAGATGCAGGCGAAAAGTCAGGAGAGCATGCCTCTAGAACAGGGGTTCTTAACATTCCTAATGCCTCAACCCCTTAATACAGTTCCTCATGTTGTGGTGACACCCAACCATTACATTTTTTTCATTGCTACTTCATAATTGTAATTTTGCTACTGTTATGAAGTATTATGTAAATATCTGATATGCAGGATGTATTCTCATTCACTAGACAAAATTTGGCACAAATACACAATATGCCCAAATTGGAATACTGGTGGGACTGGGATGGGAGGATTGATTTTGTCATTTGGGAGTTGTAGTTGCTGGGATTTATAGTTCACCTACATTCAAAGAGCATTGTGAACTCTACTAACGATGGAATTGGACCAAACTTGGCACACAGAACTCCCATGATTGTAGGTGAACTATAAATCTCAGCATCTACAACTCCCAAATGTCAAGGTCTGTTTTCCCCAAACTCCACCAGTGTTCACATTTGGGCATATTGAGTATTCGGACCAGTGCTCTATGGATGTTGGTGAACTACAACTCCAAGACTCAAGGTCAGTGCCCACCAAACCCTTCCAGTGCTTTCTGTTGGTCATGGGAGTTCTGTGTGCCATATTTGGTTCAATGCTATCGTTGTTGGAGTTCAAAATGCTCTCTGATTGTACTATAAATCCCAGCAACTGTAACTCCCAAATGACAACATCAATACCCCCAACCCTACCAGTATTCAAATGTGGGCGTATCAGGTATTTGTGCCAAATTTGGTCCAGTGAATGAAAATACATCCTGCATCTCAGATATTTACATTATGATTCATAACAGTAGCAAAATTACAGTTCTGAAGTAGCAACGAAAATAATTGTATGGTGGGGGGGGGGGGGTCCCTACAACATGAGGAACTGTATTAAGGGGTTGTGGCATTAGGAAGATAAAGAATCACTAGAATAAAAGGAAGTGACTACTTGTAAAGGTATTCTGAAATTAGCACAAGGATCTAGAGCAGTGGTTCTCAACCTTCCTAATGCCGCGACCCCTGAATACAGTTCCTCCTGTTGTAGTGATCCCCAACCATAAAATTATTTTTGTTGCTACTTCATCACTGTAATATTGCTATTGCTGTTTATATCTGATATGTAGGATGTATTTTCATTCCCAATACGCCCAAATTTGAATTTTTTTTTTGGGGGGGGGGGGGGGTATTTTGTCATTTGGGAGTTGTAGTTGCTGGGATTTATAGTTCACTTAAAATCAAAGAGCATTCTGAACTCCACAAACAATAGAGTTGAACCAAACTTAGCACACAGAGCTCCTATGACCAAGAGAAAATACTGGGTTTGGTGGGCATTGACCTTGAGTTTTGGAGTTGTAGTTCACCTACATCCAAAGAACACTGTGGACTGAAACAATGATGGATCTGGATCAAACTTGGCATGGATACTCAATAATGTCAACACTGGTGGAGTTTGGGGGAAAGAGACTTGACATTTGGGAGTTGTAGTTCCTGGAATTTACAGTTTCACCTGAAGCATTCTGAACCCCACCAACGATAAAATTGGGCCAAACCTCCCACACAGAACCCCCATGACAAACAAAAATACTGTGTTTTCTAATGGTCTTTGGCGACCTCTCTGACACCCCCTCACGACCCCCCCCAGGGGTCCCGACCCCCAGGTTGAGAAACACTGATCTAGAGCTTGGGGGAAAAATACCATGTTTAGGATCACCACTACAGTGGCCATAAAACTGGGAGGTTCTAAGAGCTAAAATTCTGTATCCACTCATGTATAATTAAACCTTGTGTGTAAGTCGAAGGGCTAAAATTATGGATTTTAGTATGACTCGTAGATAAAAGGGGGATTCACCAATGTTGGTGATTCTTTTAGGTTTTTGCAGGATGGAGTCTTGCTTTTTACCCTTCTTCTCAGTGGAGGTTAATCCAGGTTAAGGGCTGTTGAACATTCTTTAAGGTGAACAGAGGGAGAAAACATGGAGGCCATGGCAGACTTTGCATTTCTAGGTGCAAAGATTACTGCAGACGCAGACTGCAGCCAGGAAATCAGAAGACGCTTCCTTCTTGGGAGGAGAGCAATGACCCATCTCCATAAAACAGTGAAGAGTAGAGACATCACACTGGCAACCAAGATCCGCATAGTCAAAGCCATGGTATTCCCCATAGTCACCTACGGATGTGAGAGCTGGACCATAAGGAAGGCTGAGTGAAGGAAGAGAGATGCTTTTGAACTGTGGTGTTGGAGGAAAGTTCTGAGAGTGCCTTGGACCTTGAGAAGATCCAACCAGTCCATACTTCAGGAAATAAAGCCTGACTGCTCATTGGAGGGAAGGAGACTAGAGGCCAAGATGAAGTATTTTGGCCACATCATGATAAAACATGAGGTCACCTTGGAGAAAACAATGATGCTGGGGGAAATGGAAGGAAAAAGGAAGAGGGGTCAACCAAGGGCAAGATGGAGGGATGGCATCCTTGAAGTGACTGGCTTGACCTTAAAGGAGCTGGGGGTGGTGATGGCCGACAGAGAGCTCTGGTGTGGGATGGTTCATGAGGTCACGAAGACTCGGAAGCAACTTGAACGAATTGGCATTCAATGTTTATTTATTTTATTTACAGCTTTTCTATTCCGCCCTTCTCCTCACCCCGCAAGGGACTCAGGCGGATTACAGTGTACACATATATGGCAAACATTGAATGCCAATTTTTGACATACAAACATATACAGACATACACAGAGGCTATTTAACTTTTTCTGGCCACCAGGGGAGCTGTCGCTTTCATCGTCCATCTGTGACGCTGATTAAGCACTTCCGCATTCCCCGCATGCTTCCCCGCTGGAATGCTTTGCTGGAGTCTTCTTTATGGCCTCGTAAATCAGTTAATTTAACCTCCCCACACTTTAAGGTGGTACCTTATTTTCCTTCTTGACAGATGCAACTGTCTTTCAAAGGTCGACAACAGGTCGACAACAGGCTACACACAATTGGTTGGAAACCCACTCCAACCCGGGCTGGCTTCGAATTCATGACCTTCTTGGTCAGAGTGATCTTAATGCAGCTGACACTCAGCCAGCTGCGCCACAATCCCGGTTTGAACAACAAGCCTTACTACACTGGGCTACACTGACAACAAGGACATATCCATGGACTGGATGAAATTTTAATCTAGTGTAATTTGTTGCTCCCTCCCTCCCCTTCTTCTTCTACTTTTATGCCAGCAGATTTTAGGAAGTGGAGCAGTCCTACCAGCAGATTGCTCTGTCAACAGATCTCTGAGATCAGTTGGCAAAAGAGGTTTTGGTTGGCAAAAGAAGCTAATTGTAGCGCCCTACATCCCGTGCATCTTTGAATGAAGACTGCAGTGCCCCGTTGTAGTTGTGCAAACCCTGATCATTTCACAATAGGACTAAAAAAATGTGTGAAAGAAAATGGAGCCTCATGCCTCACAACCTCTGAGGATGCTTGCCACAGATGCGGGCGAAACGTCAGGAGAGAATGCTTCTAGAATATAGCCAAACAGCCTGAAAAACCTACAACAACCCCGTGATTCCGGCCATGACAGCCCTCAACAACACATTGAGCCTCATGCTTTCAGATCCTCTAGAACAGTGGTTTTCAACCTTTCGGTTCCCAGATGTTTAGGCCTACAACTCCCAGAAATCCCAGCCAGTTTACCAGCTGTTAGGATTTCTGGAAGTGGAAGGCCTAAATATCTGTAAAGTGCTTTGGAGGACAAAGTGCTATGGGATCCTTATTCTGGGAAGGCACACTGGAACAGCCATGTCTTCAAGTTCCTCCTAAAGACTGCCAAGGTTGGGACCTGTCTGATGTCTTTAGGGAGTGAGTTCCAGAGTTGAGGGGCCACCACCGAAAAGGCCCTCTCTCTCGTCCCCACCAATTGCGCCTGCGATGCTGGTGGGATTGAGAGCAGGGCCTCTCCGGATGATCGAAGAGATCGGGTATTTTTACCTGGTGTAAAACATGCACATTCCATTGTGAAAGTGTTGCCTTGGATTGTGCATTGGGTGATACATTTCTTTGGGTGTTCATTCTATTACGCATTCCGTTGAACAGCTGGTTGTGCAAAATTGCCATTCAGCGTAAGGGTTGTCTAGCACACTCAACGCATAACTCTACATGCTGAGATGAATGCGATGCAACCCCGAAGTAGGATCTCTGCCACTGATTCATCTGCATGTCAGGAAGCCTGAGCGGAACGAAGCAAATCGGGCTCTTTCTGTGTGTCAGAATGGCACAGCCGCCGTGGTGGCATTAAAACAAAGGCAGTTCCAGGTCAAGGGGTAAGGCCGTTTTCAGGTCAGGGTAGAAGAACTCATTTTGCAATAAGCTGAACTTCAGTGTTTAGAGATAAAATGGGGAGTTTATCTTCCCGGACTCTTTGTCCTTTAACCTTTGATTAGCTCTTGCATTCATTCAGGAAATAAACTGCCATGTGCATTAGCAGCCCTCCTATTTTTTACCGGGTTACTGCGTGTTCGGCTGCAGTGATTGTGGTGCCGACGCTGCTACAGGAGACACTGACTTGTAATTTCCAGTTTGAGCCTGTAGCTTTTGCATTTGCTGCTAATTTTTCTGCATTGCTTTCAATCCAACAGTGCATATATTTTTCTTAGAATTAGTTCAGTGTCACTCAAGCATATTATGCCAGCCAGATAGGTTCAGGGTTATACGGGGGAAAGAAGGAATAAGGGGAGCAACAACAAAAGTGATGGATCGCTGCGTCCCCTGTTTTGTGATATCTATATGAATAAAAATGTAATGTTCATTTGTGGGATTAACATAATGCAAAAACCACTGGACAAATCGACACCAGATTTGGACACAAGACACCTCTCAGGCCAACGAGTGACCATCACCCATAAAAACACTGAAAAGCACAGAGGAAGGGACTGAAAAAGCCAAAATTTAAAAATGCATGACAACGCATGCAAAAATCATATATACAGATATATACACAAATATATACACATACATATATACACAGACTGGGCCACAGCAATGCATGGCAGGGGATGGCTAGTCTCTCTATATAAAATGTAATGTTTGTTTGTAGGAGAAACATAATTCAGAAACCACTGGTTGAATTGACACAAAATGTTGAGACAATACACCTAAGAGTCCAACAAGTGTCCATCACCCCTAAAAACACCCCTCCCCAGCGGAACAGACTTATATATATGCACAAGCACATACACACACACATATATATATATATACACACACACACATACATACACACACATATATATATACATATACACATGCACACACAAATATACATATATACACATGCACACAGAAATATACATATATATACACACATATATACACATGTACACAAATATACATATACATGTGCACACACATATACACAATATGCATACACATATATAAACACACACATACACAAATATATACACACACACATATATATATACAAAAACACATATATATACACACAAATATATACACACGCATAAATATATACCCACACATATATACATATATACACATGCACACATACATATATACATATACTCATGCACACAAATATACATATATACATGTACACATACATATACACATATATACACACAAATATGCATATAGACAAACACACACATATACACAATATGCATATACACATATAAACACACACATACACAAATATATACACACATATATACACTCACATATATATATATACGCAAACACATATATATATATGAATGTGATGATTACAGGAATGGTAATATGGACGACGAAACTGGATCATGATTTTAGTCATGAGATGCATTGGGTTGTTATTGTTGTGTCAATATTGTGTATTATGCTTTTATGGTTTTAAATTGTATATTGTTGACTGTTGTACCTTTGTTGTAAACCGCGTTGAGTCGCCTTTTAGGCTGAGAAACTGCGGTATACAAGTAAAGTAAATAAATATATACACAAATATATAAATAAATATATATACACACAAAACACATATACACAGACTGGCCCACAGTAATGCGTGGCAGGGGACGGCTTGTGTGTGTGTGTGTGTGTGTGTGTGTGTATTCAAGAAAGAATGAAAGATGGACAGACAACCAGACAGAAACGGCTTCCTTTTCGCAATATGTTGGCAAGCCTATTGGGTAGAAATCTGAAGCTCTGCAGTTAGGCAGGATTTTGTTCCTGATTCCAGAGGAAGAGCAATAACGGACTTTCCTCTTTTCCTTTTGGCCCCCTCCCCACTCCACACCGCCAGTGGGGACAATATATTTAAAACATAACATTGTCCAATTCAGAAATGCATTTTCAAAAGCAGATCCATTTGTTTAATTTTAATAGGAACATACTTAATTTCATGGTCATTTGGTTAAAGCCGTTACATTTATTAATGTGTTATTGAGTCGAGAGCAGTGGTCACTTTCCAAGGGAAGAGCTCATTGCCTTGCGATTGGAGGCGCGAGACATCTTTTTGCACGTAAACAGGATTTTTTTTAAAAAAAAGGAGGAAAACCTCCCTCCTCTTTCTGATTTTACAATGGTACATTTGATTTTCTCTTTCTCTTTCCCCCCATTTTGAAAAAAAGCAGGAACAACAACAACAGCAACACGCACCACTTCTTTCTTTGGGAATGAGAAGGACTGAAAATGAACAGTTGTATTAGTCCGAAGGAACAAAAAGTCTTTAAAATCTCTCTCTTCGAAAGCGTAATTAGGTATTTATTTCAGGCGTGCTAACATCTTTGCCGCAGCTAATAAGATGCAGCCCATTTGAATATTAATATAATAAATGATTAAATTAAACAGCAAGATTCAGACTCAGAAATAGCCTTTATGGGTCCCAGAGGGTCAGTAAAGCTGTATCCCGTTCCTTCCTACAGTTAACATAGTACAAGGGACATGAATGCGTAAAGCAATATTTGTCTTATGAAACATGGAGTTTTATATTGCGCTATTCGGTTTTATGGCTCCACAGTTTGAATCGGAGGCCGGGGATGGAGTTGCCATGCTGGGCCCCGACAAGCACCGCTTCCTGTGTCAGTGGCTTCGGGGGCATCAAAGTGATGCATTGCCGCTTTGGCAAAGAGGCAGATCGGTGGCAGGCGACACCGAAATAGGTTAACGACGTTGGCACGAGGAAAACTAATAACCGAAAGAGTTGCCATAAAGTAGGCAGCCTCGGAATGTGTCGCATGGAGATTGCGACGCATTCATTATTAATGTAACCAATGACGAGAGGAATCGTGGCAGCAAAAATCAGTGGGACTTTCCCTCCTTGTCACGATGCCAGGGCTCTGCCGTATTCAGGCAGAGATGAACCGAACAATCACCCAGTTTGTGCTAAACAGTTTAATTAAAGCAGCACTTACTTTCTGGCTGTTTTAATAGTCCAAATCATAAAACATAAAGATAGCACTCAGCCACAGAATATAAAACAAAACTGACAGCAAACGCTGTTGTGGGTTCAAGATAACACCGTAGTCAAGAGGTTCAGTCCAAAGTAGGCAGCCTCGAAATGTGTCGCGTGGAGATTGCGATGCATTCATTATTAATAATATGTAACCAATGACGAGAGGAATCGTGGCAGCAAAAATCAGTGGGACTTTCCCTCCTTGTCACGATGCCAGGGCTCTGCCGTATTCAGGCAGAGATGAACCAAACAATCACCCAGTTTGTGCTAAACAATTTAATTAAAGCAGCACTTACTTTCTGGCTGTTTTAATACTCCAAATCATAAAGCATGAAGATAGCACTCAGCCACAGAATATAAAACAAAACCGACAGCAAGCGCTGTTGCAGGTTCAAGATAACAACGTAGTCAAGAGGTTCAGTCCAAAGTAGGCAGCCTCGAAATGTGTCGCGTGGAGATTGCGATGCATTCATTGTTAATAATATGTAACCAATGACGAGAGGAATCGTGGCAGCAAAAATCAGTGGGACTTTCCCTCCTTGTCACGATGCCAGGGCTCTGCCATATTCAGGTAGAGATGAACCAAACAATCACCCAGTTTGTGCTAAACAATTTAATTAAAGCAGCACTTACTTTCTGGCTGTTTTAATAGTCCAAATCATAAAACATAAAGATAGCACTCAGCCACAGAATATAAAACAAAACTGACAGCGAATGCTGTTGCAGGTTCAAGATAACAACGTAATCAAGAGGTTCAGTCCAAAGTAGGCAGCCTCGGAATGTGTCGCGTGGAGATTGCGATGCATTCATTATTAATAATATGTAACTAATGACGAGAGGAATCGTGGCAGCAAAAATCGGTGGGACTTTTCCTCCTTGTCACAATGCCAGGGCTCTGCCGTATTCAGGCAGAGATGAACCAAACAATCACCCAGTTTGTGCTAAACAATTTAATTAAAGCAGCACTTACTTTCTGGCTGTTTTAATTGTCCGAATCATAAAACATAAAGATAGCACTCAGCCACAGAATATAAAACAAAACTGACAGCAAACGCTGTTGCAGGTTCAAGATAACAACGTAGTCAATAGGTTCAGTCCAAAGTAGGCAGCCTCGGAATGTGTCGCGTGGAGATTGCAACGCATTCATTATTAATGTAACCAATGACGAGAGGAATCGTGGCAGCAAAAATCGGTGGGACTTTCCCTCCTTGTCACGATGCCAGGGCTCTGCCGTATTCAGGTAGAGATGAACCAAACAATCACCCAGTTTGTGTTAAACAGTTTAATTAAAGCAGCACTTACTTTCTGGCTGTTTTAATAGTCCAAATCATAAAACATAAAGATTGCACTCAGCCGCAGAATATAAAACAAAACTGACAGCAAACGCAGTTGCAGGTTCAAGATAACAACATAGTCAAAAGGTCCAGTCCAGTGGTCAAACGCCGAGGATTTTCAATGAGCAAAATCCAGGGATCAAGAGTCTATACCAGGGGTCCTCAAACTAAGGCCCGGGGGCCGAATACGGCCCTCCAAGGTCATTTACCCGGCCCTTGCTCAGGGTCAACCTAAGTCTGAAATGACTTGAAAGCACACAATAACAACAACAACAACAATCCTCTCATCAGCCAAAAGCAGGCCCACACTTCCCATTGAAATACTAAGTTTATATTTGTTAAATTTGATCTTAATTTTAATTATTGTATTGTTTTAAATGTTTTTGCACTACAAATAAGATATGTGTAGTGTGCATAGGAATTCATTCATGTTTTTCAAATTATAATCCGGCCCTCCAACAACTTGAGGGCCTGTGGCCTGGCCCTCTGTTTAAAAAGTTTGAGGGCCCCTGGTCTATACCGTAGTCAGAAGCCAGTCCAGAGATTCAAGGTTCCAAAGGTTCAGGAGACAGGACAGGAAATCAAAACAAATCACAAACCTGGGGGAAAACCAGCAGCATCTACCACCAAAATAAGACAAATACTTTTCTCCCAAAGATCAGTCCCAAGGATAGCTCATTATATCCAGAAACACCCAGCTGCAACCCATCTCTTGCTTACCTCCACCCTTAATTGCTTTCACCCATGAACTCTTACTTACAGATTACTCAACCCTTTAGAACTAAGACTTGCATTAACCCTTCCACCAACTGCTAGGCCTACCACCACCAACCACCAACAACTGTTGCAGGTTCAAGATAACAATGTAGTCAAAAGTTTAAGTCCAGTGGTCAAACGCCGAGAGTTAAATGAGCAAAATCCAGGAATCAAGAGTCTATAGCGTAGTCAAAAGGCAGTCCAAAGATTCAAGGTTCCAGGGTTCCAAGAGTTCAAGAGATACAAACCACTGGCAAAAATAATGTTGTGGTCAGAACAGTTTTATGACTTCTTCAGATGCGTGGAAATGTCAACATTTGATATTGCTTCAAATGCATTTGCCACTTTTAAGGATACCGAAAATCAACAAACCTGGGGGGAAACCAGCAGCATCTACCACCAAAATAAGACAAATACTTTTCTCCCAAAGATTAGTCCCAATGCTAGCTCCTTATATCCACAAACACCCAGCTGCAACCTATCTCTTGCATGCCTCCACTTTCACCCAGGAACTCTTACTTACAGATTACTCAATCCTTTAGAACTTGGACTTACATAAACCCTTCCATCACCAACTGCTAGGTCTACCACTACCAACCACCATCAACTGCAGAACGTGATACATGACATTCCTCTTCTTTCCCTCTTCCCTCCCTTTCCCCATCCCCATGAAAGCGAATTAGACAAAGATGGGAATTATAATTGGCTATTATTCTGAGAAAAAGGTGTTTTCCTTTTCAAACCAGCCCATGCAAACTATACTCGAGTCAACTTCCCTGAGACTAAGAGGTGTTAACAAACATCTGGTTGTGGGCATGTTTCTCTCCTTGCCTTTTTTCCGCTCCTTAATTAGCGTTCTTTCATTTTTTACCAAAGTCAGTTGATGTAAAGCATCACACACAAACACACACACACGCACACATTCGTCAACATACAACAAAGTTCTTTTCATGGGTTTGCATTTTCAAAGTGAGAAAGGGTTAGGTGGGGAAATGGTAATCCTGCACACAGTAAGTCTGTGTAAATGCCATTGGTGTCAAGGGGATTTAAGCAATTTTACTGTGTACAAGATTGCCACCCGCGAAAGGAGAGAACGAGAGAGAATATTACGCACTTTGACTATCTAGTGTATTATTATTATAATAGTCATTGTTCCGTTTTGCTTTCTGCTGCCCAGAGTGGGTTTTTCGTAAAAAGACAGCTTAGAAATCTATATAAATAAAAATGCTCTGTTCGTTTGTGTGATTAACATAACTCAAAAACCACTAAACGAAATGACACCAAATTTGGACACAAGACACCTATCAGGTCAGTGAGTGGCCATTACTCACAAAAACACTGAAAAACACAACAGAAGGGACTTAAAAAGCAAAAGCAAAACAAAAAATACATTACAATGCACACACAAAACCACATATATACACAAACACACATATATACACATATACACAAATATATACACACATATATGCATATATCCACACACAAAACACATATACACAGAAAGGGGGAAGGAAGGAAGGAAGGAAGGAAGGAGAGAAGGAGGGAGAGATAGAGGGAAAGAAGGAGAGAAAGAAGAAAAGAAAGGTAGAGGAGGAAGGAGAGAAGGAAATAAAAAAGCAAAAGAAGGAAGGAAAGGAGAGAAGGAATGAAAGAAAGAGGGAGAGAAGGAAGGAAGGAAAGAGACAAGGAAGGATGGAACCAAAGAGCAAAGGAAGTGAGGAAAGAAACAGCTAGAGAAGTTAGAAAGAAGAAGGGAAAGAAAAGGAGGGAGGAAAGGAATGAGGGAGGGAAGGAAGGAGATAAAGAAAGGAGAGAAAGATAGTGAAGGGAGGAAGGAGAGAAGGAAATAAAAAAGTGAAAGAAGGAAGGAAAGAGAGAGGGAAGATATGAGAGAAGGAACAAAAGAGAGAAAGAGGGAGGGAAGGAAGGAAGGATGGAGACAAGGAAGGATGGAACCAAAGAGCAAAGGAAGTGAGGAAAGAAACAGCTAGAGAAGGAAGAAAAAAGAGGGGAAAGAAAAAGAGGGAAGGAAGGAAAGAGGGAGGGAGGGAAGGAGAGAAAGGAGAGAAAAATAGAGAAGGGAGGAAGGAGAGAAGAAAATAAAAAAGTGAAAGAAGGAAAGGGAGACGGAAGATAGGAGATAAAAAACAAAAGAGATAAATAGGGAGGAAAGGAAGGGAGGAAAGAGACAAGGAAGGACGGAACCAAAGAGCAAAGGAAGTGAGGAAAGAAACAGCTAGAAAAGGAAAAAAGAAAAAAGGGAAAGAAAAAGAGCGAAGGAAGGAAAGAGAGAGAGAAGGAAGGAAGGAGAGAAAGAAAGGAGAGAAATATAGAGAAGGGAGGAAGGATTGAAGGAAATAAAAAAGTGAAAGAAGGAAGGAAAGAGAGAGGGAAGATAGGAGAGAAAGGACAAAAGAGAGAAAGAGGGAAGGAAGGAAGGAAGGAAGGAAGGAAGGAAGGAAGGAAGGAAGGAAGGAAGGAAAAAAAGAGACAAGGAAGGATGGAACCAAAGAGCAAAGGAGGCGAGGAAAGAAACAGCTAGAGAAGGAAGAAAGAAGAAGGGAAAGAAAAAGAGGGAAGGAAGGAAAGAGGGAGGGAAGGAAGGAGAGCAAGAAAGGAGAGAAAGATAGAGAAGGGAGGAAGGAGAGAGAAGGAAATATAAAAAGTGAAAGAAGGAAGGAAAGAGAGAGGAAAAATAGGAGAGAAGAGACAAGGAAAGATGGAACCAAAGAGCAAAGGAAGCGAGGAAAGAAATAGCTAGAGAAGGAAGAAAGAAGAGAAAGAAACAGAGGGAGGAAAGGAGGGAGAGAAAGAGGAAGGGAAGGTTGGCCACAGCAATGCATGGCAGATACAGCTAGTAACAATTAAAATAATATTTAGGTATATTTAGTTTATGAGTCAAATCACGTGTTGAATTCCCTTTCCTTTAACATTTGGAAATCAAAGAATGTATTGCAAAATTCTGTTTCTGTTGTTGCTCCCATCACGATGCACTTACTCTTTAATTGCAAAATTGCCAAACAATTGCAATTTCCTGCAAAAATGGAATGGTGGGTTGTAGGATATGTAATAAGCTTTCGTCTTCTGCATTTTAGTGGCGGGGGGAGAGGAACCTTTTGAATGTCCACTGGCTATTTTATTATTCCTCGCAACCAAAATCTCGCCCTCCCATCTCTCTAAGGAACAAAGTTGGCAGGAAGGTAATGGATAAACATGCAACTGGGTTTGCCAGACTCTTCTGTCTAAATTCGATAAAAGAAAAGTAAGGCGAAAACGCAAAGATAAGTGGTGCAAAGTAAATCAAAACAAATCATCTTACCAAACTTTATTCACATCTGATACCATTTTTAGAAATTAAGGTCAGTTTTGTGGAACTAATAGGGAGTTATACCTATATATCTTGGACACCATGACAATGCTGGAGAGGAAGATTTATACACTATGGTTGCAGATGCAGAAGAAAGATATGAGAGATCAAATGGAAGTCCATGATAACAAATGAAAAATGGTCCCAGCAGCCCATAAATTAATTGAGAAAAGAAGGTTGTCATTATTTGAACATGCTTTAAAATAAGGTATGGGGTCCAGATGGCAGAGAATAGATAGGCCAACAAAGTTTGAGTAATTGATGACTTAAAAATAAAACAAGATCTTAAAGAAATGAATCACGTTGGGAGAAATGAATCACGTTGGGGGAGTTGGAGGAGGCATATTAGATAGGGAGAAAAGAACATTTCTTTAAAAAACTGGAAAATCAGAGCAAAGGGAAGCCAATGCCTTTTATAGTTATAGAATCTCAATAAATATCAACAATAAAATAGCCCAGCTGGCAATTTTATCGCTATTAGGGCCACGCTTTCGACTGTAATTTCATTAACCTCTTCACTGTTGACTTTACAGTTCTTGGCAGTCGAAGGATTGTAAAGCATCGACTCTGAGAAATTAGCAAACAGCTTAACCAGAAGAAGAAAAAAATCACAATTAGTGTTTTGTTAACCTTTCATGACATTGAAAAGGACTTTTCTTCTGTCCCAACATCCTTTTTAAATTCTGCGCTGCGGTGGTGTTTATATTTATTTCCAGGAAAAGATCTTACTGTCTAACTGGAAAAGTGTCTCCTGGACTCAATTTAACATTCTCAGTTCAAGTGCGCCGCTGAAAAAAAGGTGAGAAAATGTGTTACTTTGGCACAGCTGAGAAAATCTTCTCCAAAATATGGAATGATCCAGTGTGGCTGCGTTGTTTATCAACAGTGGCCGTTACCCAGAAAAGATCAGCAAATTTCCTTTATAGAGATGTTATCTATACAATTAAAAATGTAATGTTCGTTTGTGGGATTAACAGAACTCAAAAACCAGTGGGCGAATTGGCACCAAATTTGGACACAAGACACCTAACAACTCAATGTATGTCCTTCACTCAAAATTTTTTGATTTTGTCAGATCTGGCCACGGTGGTCCACGCTCTTGTCACATCCCGGCTGGATTACTGCAACGCACTCTACGTGGGGTTGCCTTTGAAGACTGCTCGGAAACTACAACTAGTCCAGCGAGAAGCAGCCAGATTGCTCACCGGAGCGACGTACAGGGAGCACACCACCCCCCTGTTGCGTCAGCTCCACTGGCTGCCGATCCAATTCCGAGCACAATTCAAAGTGCTGGTTTTGACCTACAAAACCCTATACGGTTCCGGCCCAGTGTATTTGTCTGAACGGATCTCCCTCTACATCCCACCTCGAAGTTTAAGATCTTCTGGGGAGGCCCTGCTCTCGACCCCGCCACTGTCACAAGTGAGGCTGGCGGGGACGAGGAGCAGGGCCTTCTCAGTGGTGGCCCCCCACCTGTGGAACTCACTCCCCGGGGAGATTAGATCATCATCTTCCCTTTTGGCATTTAGGAAAAAACTGAAGACCTGGATCTGGGATCAAGCCTTTGGTCATTCTGACAGCTAACTGAAGGATCTGATGATAGACAAGGACAAATGGAATGGAATGGATATATGGACTCTGAACCCTGAGCATGAGACTGTTTTTATTATTTTATTATGTACTGATGTTTTTAATTAATTGTTGAATTGTTTGTATTTGTATTGCTTGTGAATTGTTTTGGGCATCTAATTGTGCCCCCACTGTAAGCCGCCCTGAGTCCCCCCCGGGGTGAGAAGGGCGGGGTATAAGTAAATGAAATAAATAAATAAATAAATTTGGGAGTTGTAGTTGCTGGGATTTATAGTTCACCTACAATCAAAGAGCATTCTGAACTCCACCAATGATGGAATTGAACCAAATATGGCACACAGGACTCCCATGACCAACAGAAAAGACTAGAAGGGTTTGATGGGCATTGACCTTGAGTTTGGGAGTCATAGTTCACCTACATCCAGAGAGCACTGTGGACTCAAACAATGATGGATCTGGACCAAACTCTACACGAATACTCAAAATGCCCAAATGTGAACACTGGTGGAGTTTGGGGAAAATAGACCTTAACATTTGATAGTTGTAGCTACTGGGATTTATAGTTCACCTACAATCAAAGAGCGACTCTGGAACTCTCTCCCCAAGGATATCAGACAAGCCCCGATGTTGGCAATCTTTAGGAAGAGCCTGAAGACCTGGCTGTTCCAGTGTGCCTTTCCAGATTAGAAAGCTCCTGGCATCATGTCCCAAATGGACTTTGTTAGAGATCAGGATTGTCTGCACATTGCACCCACCTCCAAAAAACCTCTACATACCTCCTGTCAAGTTCAGCACTTTTAAATTTCATCCATTACATTTGGCCTGGCCTTTAGGTTTTAAATGCGTCATGGTGTCATTGTTTTTAGAGTTTTATTGTTTTGCTTGATGTTTATTATTTGCTTATGAGTTTTACTGTTGTATTTGTATGCTGTTGTTTTGTTGGTGGCCTTGGCCTTTGTAAGCCGCATCGAGTCCTTCGGGAGATTTTGCGGGGTATAAATAAAGTTAATAATAATAATAATAATTCTAAACCCCACAAACGACAGAATTGGGGCAAATTTCCCACGCTGAACCCCATCACCAACAGGAAATACTTAAGGTCATCCAGTCCAACTCCCTTCACCAGGGCAAGAAAATCTAATCAAATCCCTCCTGACAAAGAGTCATCCAGCCATAGATATAGATAGATATATAAGATTCACACACACACACACACAGAGATATAATATCATAGATTTGAAAGGGACCCCTAAAGAAGGACAATGATATGTTGCATGTTCCAGGGTGGGCAAACCAGGCACTCTCCACATCAACACTGACAAAGAGACAACAAGAAATACTGTTTACCCACAAGCAGAAAGACATGACATAGATCCCAACAGCTGGTAAACTGGCTGGGATTTCTGGGAGTTGTAGGCCAAAAACATCTGGGGACCCCTGGTTGAGAACCACTGCTCTATACAGTCCTGTCAGCCACATGATCTTGGAGGTGTCTATGGACAATGACAACTCTTTGTCTTAGAAATGGAAATGAGCACCAACCCCCACAGTCAGACATGACAGGACTTAATGTCAGGCGAAAACCTTTAATTTTACCTAAACCTTTTCCATGTTTTTATGGTAGAACCAGTTAGGAAATATGATATATTTCTAAGTAGGAATGCATACAATTGTGCTGAAAATCCTACACAAAAATGTTTTCTATGCAAACCAGCAGTGTGCGGATTTTGCACAGAATAAGTCCTTAAATGCGTATTTTCTGTGCAGAAAACAACATTTTTTGCATTTCTATGCAAAAAAGATTTTTTTCTACACAAAACAACCACATGCAATTTTTTTTGTAGAATAAGTCAAAAACTGCAAAGATCTTCATCAGTCTAGGAATTCTCAACTCTTGAAAGACATGTATTGTTTATCATTTCAACCATTATGTAATATCCTTCCATCCCTATTCTTCACAGAAAGTTGTGGGGAAATTGGATTCTTCTGAGAGAGTTCTTCAGAGAAAGTGGAAGGGAAGCTGTCTTTCAAACAGCTTGTCAACCATCACAGATGTCACCAAGGACCCCTTGGCGGGCTTCCAAGGAAATCCAGTTTCTCCCCAAACAGACTTGATGGAAATCACACTACCTTGGAGCATTCTTCTTTACAGACAGCACAGAAAGCAAGCATTGACACCTCATGGATGGGTGATAACACAGGAACACAAAGAAATGCAGCAGAACAAGAAAAAAGTCTGGGGCTTTCCCCCCATAGCATAAGAGGGCATTATATTCATCACGTATTTACATATAAGAAAGCTAAATGAAAGGCTTACCATAAGGATGATGCGAAAGGAAAATCAAATGCAAAATGTTCAAAACCATGCAATGCTTGTTACCAGTAGGATAGTGGTTGTGCTATCAAATCCCTACACCATGTTGGCTCTCACTGGTAGAGCTTCCACCTTTGAATTAGAGATCCCCCCTTCTCTTTCCTCACCATGTGCCTTCTTCTTAATGCAACTCCCTGGTAGTAGTAAAGATAGAATAAGAACTGCTTTGTCCATTTACAAATGACTATTCCAAGACATTGCATGTGGAGATGGAATAATAGATAATAGGCTTGACTGATAAAAAAAAATGGTTCAAAACTCTGGAGCTCTTGCCCCAGTCATAAACCCATTTTCCTAATTCTAACAGACCTCACTACCTCTGAGGATGCTTGACATAGATGCAGGGGAAATGTCAGGAGAGAATGCCTCTAGAACATTTATTTATTTATTTATTTATTTATTTATTTATTTGCTGCATTTGTTGACCGCCGTTCTCAGCCCTAGGGCGACTCACGGCGGTGTACAACATATAAAAGACAATTTACAATAAAGCAATAACGAAATATCAACATATCAATAATACAACAATAATATAATTACACTAAATAATCCGCTCCGTCTCATCGTAGAATCATAACCAATCTCGTAATCCATATTCCGTTCCAGTCGTCATTACCAAATTATTGTAGCACTTAGTTAAATGCCTTCTCAAATAGCCATGTCTTTAGGCTCTTACGGAAAGACATAAGGGAGGGCGCCTGTCTGATGTCTACAGGGAGGGTGTTCCACAGCCGGGGGGCCGCCACCGAGAAGGCCCTCTCTCTCGTCCCCACCAGACGTGCCTGTGAAGCAGGCGGGATCGAGAGAAGGGCCTCCCCAGACGATCTCAAGGCCCTCGTGGGCTCATAGGCCGAGATGCGGTCCAAAAGGTATTTTGGGCCGGAACCGTTTAGGGCTTTGTAGGCCAACACCAGCACCTTAAATTGGGCCCAGTAGCAGATCGGCAGCCAGTGGAGCTGGAACAACAAGGGCGTTGTGTGCTCCCTGCGTCCCGCTCCTGTTAGTAACATGGCTGCCGCGCGCTGGACTAGCTGAAGCTTCCGGGCCGTCTTCAAGGGCAGCCCCAAGTAGAGAGCATTGCAGTAGTCAAGGCGGGATGTGACCAGAGCGTGTACCACCGTGGCCATATAGCCCGAAAAAACCCACAAGAACCTAGTGATTCCAGCCATGAAAGCCTTCAACAATACATTTTAAAATTGGTTCAGAGGTATGATAAGTGTTTGAACAAACTTGGCAACTATGTTGAAAAATAGAATAAAGTATGTACTTTCTGAAAATAAATTTACTTTTTTTGAAATAAACTTTTGTTGTGTACTTATGTTCCAACGGACCTTGCTTTAAAAATACCCCTTGTAGTCTTATGTGCTGTGTGGAAACATCCTTAAACACAGACCCATTGCTTTTATAAAGGCAGAAAGAGGCAATCCAACAATGAGCAAAGAGAGACCTATCAAGAGAATCTGAAGCATCACTTTTCCTGCTTAAGCAATTCAACGCTTTCAAATGTATTGCTTGATTATTTTGATGGCCCAAAAATGGCACATCTCAGTTCTGGCATTGTGTTTTGCAAGAACAAAAAGACAAAAGACAAATATTTACCAATGCATGTCATCACCTGGGAGTTTTCTTTGAATCAGACAGTCAAAAATCATGTATTTTCTGCTCCTGTCCGAGAACTTCAGTCATTTTCTCACCAACCCAAGCCACCCTGTAACATCATTAAAGAATACTTTGCATTATTTATTCAGAGTCGGGTCCACTTTGAGCAGCCCTTCTCTCTCCTATTTGTTATTTAACATGTGTTTAATGTTTTCTGTCCTACTGTGCACAGCTGTAAGCTTCTGGGTTTTTTGGCAGTTTGGGGGACGGCCAGGGTGATTTGTGCTTTTGCGCATCACCTTCCTGTTCTACGGCCTGCTGCTTTGATTCCTTCTCGACGCCATGATTTTTAAAAATAGAGTTAAAAAAATTCTCTCCAAAGATGACCTTTGTTTCACTCTACTGAAGCAAACGTGAAATTGTCACTCATCTTTAGAGCGCCATTACCAAGTTGATTCGATCTGACAAACAGGGACCCATAAACCAAACAAGTTTGGGTGTTTCTTTTTGCAGAGCAACTCACCTAATGTCATGAACCAGAAGCCTTAAAGGAGCCAAACACAAGTAAAAGGTCCAAACAAGGTTTATTGAGGTAACAAAAATAGCTTAGAAACACTTAACTCAGTGTATCTAGCAAGAAAACAAAGTCTGTAACAAACTGTTATGCAAAAAACGCAACTTGGAGAATAATCCAGATTATACAGGAATATAATCTGGGATTACAAAACCTTTAAGCAAACTGCTTCAAAATCACAGAGTTCAATAAACACAATGTAGCAAGGTGGGAGCAAGCAAAAACGTAGTCAGGAAACAGTCCAAAGTCGAGGCACTTCCAAAAGCAGAAGTTAAGTCCAAAATGTGATGTCAGTGTCCCAAAATCAATCTGAAGTCAGCACTTGCAGGATTCGTCAGTAGAAGCACAAAAGCACAGCGATCTGCAGTCCCAGGACCCAAGGCAAGAGTAATGGCAGCAACAAAGTCCAAAGCCCAATACAACACCTTGCCTACTGCAAAGTTCCAATATTTATTTATTTATTTACTTCATTTGTATACCACTCCTCTCAGCCCTTAGGCAACTCGGAGCAGTTCACAACAATTCAACAGTATACATAGTACAGACAATAGGTCTTTAAAACAATAGCATCACAATCAATAAACATAGCATCAATACAAAATTACATCAGTATAGCAAATCCATCAGGTCTCATCACTAGAATCAGTATCCAATCTCGTTATCCATTATTCCGTGTTCCAATAGTTTGATACCTTACTTTTATCCTATAACTCCTCATCAGAGGTGGAGCTGGACTCCACCCTGTCTTCATCGCTCTCAGGTGCCTTTGCTTCCACAGCTGCTCGCCACCGCCCATCCCTCCAACTTTTCCAGCGTCTATCAAGACTTAGATCACCCTATGTACTTCCAGGTTGCCAGTCTCCTGAAAACCCTTCAAACGCCTCACTTGATGTGGGTTGGGTACATATGTCCCTGATCTCTTGTACATGGGTCCAATCTAACCCATCCACCTCCCCGTCATCACTCCCAGTCCCATCACTCCCTGTGAACCCCATGAAGTCTTCCTCCTCAGTAGGAGCATTATTTCATGGATCCGCTTCCTTTCTCTCTCTTCATCTGACTCTTGCTCCCGAGTAGCCCGTTTCAAGCCTCTGCTCCCATCTCCCTCCTCCTCCATCTCAGAATCAGTGAACCCTTCGAATGACTTAGTATCTGTAGGTGTCATGAATATCTCCCTAATTCGCTTCCTTTGCTGCTCTTGTTCCAGCACCTGAGCAGCCCTCTTTCCCCTTCTACTTCTAGTAGTAGCTTGATCAGCACACTGTACTACAACTCCTAAACTACGGGCAAAGAGGAACACAGTCCAACAGTGTGTGTGTGTGTGTGTGTGTGTGTGTGTGTGTATATGGGTGTTTTGGTTTTCAGTCCAGTTCCTGGGGTTATTTGGGACGCAGATTCAGAGAGTTGCATTGGATAGACTTCATCAGCTCTAGTTGCTTAGATATGGTTATGATTTGTTATGGATGAGTAGATGAAAACTGGTATGTTCTAATTCTCAAAAACTCAAGGTAATAGGGGAAAACTGGCACAATTCTTGGAATCAGTGGGTCAAAAAGACCCAGAAACTGTGCTAATATTTGATGCACCAAAATATGTGTTGGCCAGTATGATTCATTGCCTCCAACATCCCCCCTCTCCCATCTCAACCTACTTTTTGTCCACTGCTGCTTCTATAGAAGATGGTCCTCTGCCATCAACTCTGCTGGACTGGCCACGTTGTCCGGATGCCCAAAGACCACTGTCTCCCAAAGCAGTTGCTCTACTCTGAACTCAGGAATGAAAACGGAATGTTGGAGGATAGGAAAAGAGATTGAAAGATGGGCCCAAAGCCAACATTAAAAACTCTGGCATAGACACTGAGAACTGGGAAGCCCTGGCCCTTGAGCACTCCAGTTGGAGGTCAGCTATGACCAGCTGTGTTGCGGAATTTGAAGAGGCATGAACAGAGGGTGAAAGAGAGAAACGTGCCAAGAGGAAGGCACGTCAAGCCAATCCTGACCGGGACCACTTTCCACCTGGAAACCGATGCCCTACTGTGGGAGAAGATGCAGGTCAAGAATAGGGCTCCACAGTCACCTACGGACCCACCGCCAGGACACCAATCTTGGAAGACAATCCTACTCGGACAACGAGGGATAGCCTAAGTAAGTAAGTAAGTAAGTAAGTAAGTAAGTAAGTAGGCATCTATAGAAAGGAGCCACATGCTTCTCTGATTTTTTAAATACATAGTTACACTCGGTGTGATTAGGGGGTACAAAATCCTTGTGAAAGTGAAAAACTGCAAATAAAGATTTCATTAATCATTTTTTAAAAAACCTCTCTAAGGATTTCTAGGCCTTCCAGCACAACCATAGAAGCCAGCCATGGAATCACGTGGGGGTTCTAAGATAGATCTACATATAATTGATTATCTGCTTTGATAATCTGGATTATATGGCAGTATAATGTACTTCCAGCCCTTGTCTGCTCGCTCCATCCCTCTCCAAACACCTATCCTAGTTATATGTCACCTGGTCATGCCCAGCATTATTTTTAAAATTTTAAAATTTTAATTACTACATTTGGCCCTGCCACAGTTTTTTAATGCATCATGGTGTTATTGTTAATGTTTACTGCTTTGTTTATGATTTTATTTATTGCCTGTATTGTTGTTGTTGTTGTTGTTGTTGTTGTTGTTTTTACTGATGTATTTGGGCTCGGCCTCTTGTAAGCCGCACCGAGTCCTTCGGAAAATGGTAGCGGGGTATAAATAAAGGATTATTATTATTATTATTATTATTATTATTATTATTATTTAACAACAGTTAAAAACCAATCCTAAAATGCAATGTTTAAACATGACAATGTAATGTATACATTAAAAAAAACATATCACTATATATTAGGCCTGGGTAACAATGGAAAAATTTGTTTCTAAAATCGATTCCTTTTGGGTTTTTTTGCGTTTCGATATTTAAAAGAATTCCGAAATTTTCCTTAAAAAAAGTTCGATATTTACGAAATTTTGTAAATGGTAAAAAAATTACAAAACAATAACGAAACAATAACGAAACAATAACAAATCGATTCGTTAATGGCGGCCGCGATCGCGCAATACGCTAAAAAAACTTCTGAAGCTTCCCTCTCCCTCTGTTGTTGACTGTTGGTGTGATATTATAATTTTTTTTCAGTAATCAAACAAAAAAAACAACTATAAAACTTGCCCCAGACATGCGGAAATAATAACGAAACGACCTCAAACCAATAACGAAACGAATACATAACGAAATACGAAGCATTTACGAAACGAATTGAAAAATTTGTTTCGTTTTTAAGTTGCTCCAGAATGGTTCGTTATTGCTTCGTTAACAAAAAAATAACGAATTTTTAACGAATTATGAATTAACGAAATGAAACCGCCCAGCCCTACAATATATATGTAGTTAAGGTACTGATAATCTCACCCATTTTTTGCTAGGCACACACATACATAAAGAGGGATTGATTGGATGTTAGCCATGGGATGTCATCCGGCCTTTGTTTTGATAGCTTGATGTCATCAAAAAGAAAGCCCACCTGGGTCCGCAATGTGCTAGAAGCGGGTGCCGGGCCTTGAGAGGACGTCAGCTAAGAGACACCTCCTTGGCAATAGCAAGCAATGAGTAAAATGTAATCTTTGCACAGGCCTACAGAGAGGAAGTGCCCAAATGCAACTGTTATATCACAGCAAGAACTGTTTTGGGAGGGGTTGCAATTGGCTTTCAAAAGGCAAAGCACAACACAAGAAGCATTGTCAAGGGAGGAGGAGGAGGAGGAAAAATCTATTAGAGCATCTTGAGAAACGAACCAGCAAACCCACCAATAGTCCGAGATAAGGAAAGTTTGCCATGGACCAGTTTACTTCATTTCTAATCACAATATTCATTCAGAATCTCTGCAGAAAGTCATGTACTGCCAATATGACTCTATGCATATGTATGCCGCGGTTGCTTGAAGGATTCTCACCATTCGTCAACAAGCCAGGGACTGTCATGAGAAGATTATGAAGTCCACAAGTGTTCGTGTTGCAAAGAAAAATAACCTCTTGACTTCAATAAAGAGCTTGGGAAGGGGGAGAGAGAAATACGTATCGCACACACTGTATTTTGTACATTGCTTGGATTGCATCCTTCTTGTCAGTTCGGGGTGGGTTTCTGCTTTTTTCCCTCTTTACTATTTCTTTCTTTTGTTCTTCTTAGCATATTGCGCAATCGCGTCCGCCATTAACGAATCAATTCGAAATTAACGAAATTTCGCAAATAACAAAATTTTGAAATCTCAAAATTTCGGAAGTATTTAGAATTTGGAAACGCTAGTGCCCCCTGGAAACGAATCGAGTTTAGAAACAATTTTTTCCGTGGTTACCCAGCCCTATGAAATAGCATTCTGAACTCCACTAATAATAGAATTGGACCAAACTTCCCACGCAGAACACCCATGTCAAAGAGAAAACACTATGTATTGTCGAAGGCTTTCATGGCTGGAATCAATAGGTTCTTGTGGGTTTTTTTCGGGCTATAGGGCCATGTTCTAGAGGCATTTCTCCTGACGTTTCGCCTGCATCTATGGCAAGCATCCTCAGAGGTTGTGAGGTGAAATGCACCTCACTACCTCTGAGGATGCTTGCCATAGATGCAGGCGAAACGTCAGGAGAAATGCCTCTAGAACATGGCCCTATAGCCCAAAAAAACCCACAAGAACCTAGAAAACACTATGTTTTCTGATGGTCTTTGGTGACCCCTCTGACACGCTCTCGCAACCCCCACAGAGGTCTTTGGGAATTTGGTCAAGGCCCAACTCCATAGAATAAGTGTTAAAGAATGTGAAATCATAAAGGCACCTCCTTGTCCCCAAAAAGCACTGTAATTTCATTAAGCCCACAGTCTGACATCACCCAACTTTGCCACGGTTAACAGCAGTGTGACTGTCAAGTCACCCATGTGTTAAAAAATCAGCACGAACTGACACCTGCATGGATACAGGCACGGAGCGGTTCCTCTCCTGAGATCTGCCTGCCACAAAAACAAGATTTTTTTGTTGATGTTAGATTTTGCAATAGGGAGGCCAGACCGGTGGACTTTGTGCATATTTCCATCCATAAATGAAATTGGTAAGGGGGAAAAACACATTTTTGTCTGCATGCTAAATTCCCTGTACACCTTTCCATTTGCATTTTTAACATAATATTCCCATTTGCGGGGCTGGGGGAAAGAGATGCCACTCAGTGAGAATGGCACCCATCAAATTCTCATCTCTCCACTCCAGAATGGTCACCTCGTTTAATTCCTTGTCTCTCATTTCCTCTCGTAATCTTCATTCCTCAACTCTCTGTATCTTTGGTCCCATTTTATTCTCTCCTGATCTTGAAAGTGAGCTCATGCGCAGCATGCTCTAGGCATGAAATGTCTGCAGAGAATATGTCACAAATCTATATAAATAAAAATGTAATGTTCGTTTGTGGGATTAACATAACTCTAAAACCACTGGATGAATTGCCACCAAATTTGGACACAAGACACCCATCACTAAAAAAAATAGATTTTGTCATTTGGAAGTTGTTGCTGCTGGGATTTATAGTTAACCTACAATCAAAGAGCATTCTGAACTCCACCAATGATGGAATTGAACCAAACTTTTGTGGGATTAACATAACTCAAAAACTAATGTATGAATTGCCACCAAATTTGGCCACAAGACACCTACTAACCCAAGGAGTGACCATCACTCAAAAACATTTGATTTTGTCATTTGGGAGCTGTAGTTGCTGGGATTTATAGTTAACCTACAATCAAACAGCATTCCGAACTCCACCAATGATGGAATTGAACCAAACTTTTGTGGGATTAACATAACTCAAAAACTACTGTATGAATTGCCACCAAATTTGGCCACAAGACACCTACTAACCCAAGGAGTGACCATCACTCAAAAACATTTGATTTTGTCATTTGGGAGCTGTAGTTGCTGGGATTTATAGTTAACCTACAATCAAACAGCATTCCGAACTCCACCAATGATGGAATTGAACCAAACTTTTGTGGGATTAACATAACTCAAAAACTACTGTATGAATTGCCACCAAATTTGGCCACAAGACACCTACTAACCCAAGGAGTGACCATCACTCAAAAACATTTGATTTTGTCATTTGGGAGTTGTAGTTGCTGGGATTTATAGTACACCTACAATCAAAGAGCATTCTGAACTCCACCAATGATGGAATTGAACCAAACTTTTGTGGGATTAACGTAACTCAAAAACTACTGTATGAATTGCCACCAAATTTGGCCACAAGACACCTACTAACCCAAGGAGTGACCATCACTCAAAAACATTTGATTTTGTCATTTGGGAGTTGTAGTTGCTGGGATTTATAGTACACCTACAATCAAAGAGCATTCCGAACTCCACCAATGATGGAATTGAACCAAACTTTTGTGGGATTAACGTAACTCAAAAACTACTGTATGAATTGCCACCAAATTTGGCCACAAGACACCTACTAACCCAAGGAGTGACCATCACTCAAAAACATTTGATTTTGTCATTTGGGAGTTGTAGTTGCTGGGATTTATAGTTAACCTACAATCAAAGAGCATTCCGAACTCCACCAATGATGGAATTGAACCAAACTTTTGTGGGATTAACGTAACTCAAAAACTACTGTATGAATTGCCACCAAATTTGGCCACAAGACACCTACTAACCAAGGAGTGACCATCACTCAAAAAATTTGATTTTGTCATTTGGGAGTTGTAGTTGTTGGGATTTATAGTACACCTACAATCAAAGAGCATTCTGAACTCCACCAATGATGGAATTGAACCAAACTTGGCACCCAGGACTCCCATGACCAACAGAAAACTTTAGAAGGGCTTGGTGGGCATTGATCTTGAGTTTGGGAGTTGTAGTTCATCTCCATCCATAGAGCACTGTGGAATCAAACAATTATGGATCTGGACCAAACTTGGCACAAATGTTCCATATGCCCAAATATGAACACAGATGGAGTTTGGGGGAAATAGACCTTGACATTTGGGAGTTGTAGTTACTGGGATTTATAGTTCACCTACAATCAAACAGCATTCTGAACCCCACGAACAACAGAATTGGGGCAAACTTCCCACAGAGCACCCCCATGAACACCAGAAAATACTTAAGGCCATCCAGTCCAACTCCCTTCACCAGGGCACGAAAACATAATCAAAGCCCTCCTGACAAAGAACCATCCAGATATATATATATATATTTGTGTGTGTGTGTGTGTATGATTCACACACACACAGATAGTCGCCCTCGGGCTTGAGATACAGCGGTATACAAGAATAGTAAATAAATAAATAAATAAATAATAGTTTCATAGATTTGAAAGGGACCCCTAAAGAAGGACAATTATGTGTTGCATGTTCCAGAGTAGGCAAACCAGACAATCTCCACATCAACATTGACAAAGAAACAGCAAGAAATATTGTTTACCCACAAGCATAAAGAAATTACATATATTAGAAACCAAGACTTTCTCTTTACTTTATTTTCCAGATCACTAGACTGGGCCACAGCAACGCGTGGCAGGGGATGGCTAGTAAATAAATAAATATGGTCCCGTTATTTATTTATTTTATTTATTTATGATTTATTATTTAAACTTATATGCGGCCACTCCCCTGGGGCTCGGAGCGGCTTACAAGAATAGCTAAAATCTAACAAAGTTTAAAAGCAATTTAAAACAATTTAAAAACAACAGTATCAAACATTAAAAGCCTGTCGAAACAGGTATGTCTGACATGCCCTGCGGAAAGCTGGTAAGTCCCGCAGGGCACGGACTTCAGGTGGCAGAGCATTCCAGAGTGATGGTGCCACTGCTGTGAAGGCTCTGCGTCTGTTTGCCGTTAGACGCAAGGTCTTGACACTGGGGACTTCCAACAGATCTTGGTCCTCAGAACGGAGGGATCTCTGGGGTTGGGAGGGGGTGAGATGATCCTTCAAATACATTGGCCCCAGACCATGCAAGGCCTTAAAGGTGAGTACCATCCCTTTGAAAGTGATCCAATGCTCAATTGGTAACCAATGCAGCTGTAGTTATGGACGGCAATCCATGATAGCTGGGCCTTTGCTGTTACAGTTCCCTAGCCAACCCGAAGAAGCCAGATTGGCCGAAGGAAAATGACTAAAATGGATCCACACACAAGCCTAATGCCTATATGCTACCTGCAGGATCCTGCAAATGATTGTTTTGAATTCCAGTTGCTGGGAAATAACATAGAAAGGGTCATTCTAGAAAAGAGAACGTTGGATTCGATAGGCCTTTGTGCTGATCAACACACTTTTTTTTGTTTTTTAGTGTTGTCTGCAGAGGAGTTTGTGTAGAATCCAAATGCTCAAACTTTTTTATATATGATACTAATCAAAATAAAATAATGCAGGCAGGCTGCTCATTCTCGTCCGGCTATTTCTCTGGGAAATTTCGTCTGCCTCTCCATTTGCTCTTCCAATCCTTCAGAGAGCACTTAAAAATCTATAAAGAGAAAAACAAATACAGGTTTTGTAGGAAAAGTTGTCTATCTGATTGGATATATCTACCTGCTAAGTAGCAAACTTTGTAACTTCATTTATCTGATTTCTATGAACATGGAAAATCCATTGCAAAATTATTTAAGTGAAAAAAAACACACCTCGGTTATTACGGCTTGATATATGCTTCCTTTTTCCTTTTGCAAAGTCTCTGAGAGAGGAGGGGGGAAAAAGGCTCCACTGGAATAGTTTAATGCAATGCATTTAACTTATCTAAAGTGCTTTCGCTGACTGCTCCAAGAAAATTGAATCTTTTCCTCCCCATCTTAGTGACATGAAAAATATATAATACAGTAAATGATTAATGCAGTTATAAACTATACCTGAGATAAGATTTAAGTATTCATATTTCTATCATGTTAATACAACATGATAAACCCACAAAGCAAACTTGACCGTGGCATTTGTTATTCTGTCCAATGTTCAATTATTCTTTGTCCAAATATAATTTAGGGGTTCGGAAAAGTACGTTTGCCTGGTGCAAAACATTATGTGTTACTGAGAGATAATCGGCAGCAGTGGTCAGTGAGTGCCAATCTCGATTCATATATACAGGACCGGGGAAAAAAGAAGGTTGACCCTTGGTTATATTGCATGTCGTTTGGGATTACTGTTGTTGTTGTTGTTATATTAATAGCACATCGGCATTGGAACAGCCGGCGTATAGTATTCAAATGGGGTCAACGGTATGGAAAAGTTGTTTCTCTTGAAATATTTAATTGAAGTGACTCACAAAATCGGAAGCAAGCTTAATACACAGTAAAGATTATCAGGATTATATAAGCCGCTTTGAGTCTACTTTTGTGGAGAGAAAAAGCAGGGTATAAATAAACATCTTAAATATGAAGACAATAGTAATATATTATATTATATAATATACTAGCCATCCCTTGCCACTAGGCTTGGGTAACAACGCAAAAATTTGGTTCTAAACTCGTTTCGTTTTTAGGGGGCCCTTGCGTTTTGTTTTTTTAAAGAATTCTGAAATTTTCCTTTAAAATTTTTCGAAATTTACGAAATTTTGTATAATTACGAATCGATTCGTTAATGGCGGACGCGATTGTGCAATATGCTAAAAAGACCCTCCAAATGGGAGAGGGGGAACTTCTGAAGCTTCCCTCTCTCTCTCTGTTGTTGACTGCTGGTGTGATAAAACAAACAACAACCCTAAAACTTGCACCAGACATACAGAAATAATTACGAAACAATTACGAAACAATTTTGAAACAATTACGAAACAATTACGAAATAATAAGAAATAAATTGGAAAAATTGTTTCGATTTTTAATTACTCCTCACAGTAGTCCTGCATGGCTCAATATTGGATCGTAAGCTAATTTAAATACGAATTAATAACGAATTACGAAATTAACGAACGAAACCGCCCAAGCCTACTTGCCACATGTTGATGTGGCCCAGTCTGTATATATGTGTTGTGTGTGTGGTTTTACGCATGCGTTGTAATGTATTTTTTCATTTTTTCGCTTTTTATGTGTTGATTTCATTGAAAATGTTGTGTATCTTATTGTCTATGCGTTTTTAATGGTTTGTATGGATTTTTGATGATGACTGACCACTGTAATTATATGATTGTATTTTGCTATTTTAATGTTTTAGTGTGATTTAGAATATGATTTTTAAAGACTATCTGTAATATTGATGTTGGAAACTGGCCTGAGTCCCTCGAACGGAGGTGAGAAGACCGGTATACAAAACTGCTAAATAAATAAATTGTATTGTGTTGTTATTGCTTGTATTGTTGTGTTTGGGATCGGCCTCATGTAAGCCGCACCGAGTCCCATGGGGAAATGGTAGCGGGGTACAAATAAAGTGTTGTTATTATTATTATTATTATTATTATTATTATTATTATTATTATTATTTTAAGTCTCTTCCGCTGTGTTTTCAGGGTTTTTATGGGTGATGTTCACTTGTTCACCTGATAGGTGTCTTGTGTCCAAATTCTGTGTCAATTCATCCAGCGGTTTTTGAGTTATGTTAATTCCACAAACTAACATTACATTGTATTGTCGAAGGCTTTCATGGCTGGAATCACTAGGTTCTTGTGGGTTTTTTCGGGCTATAGAGCCATGTTCTAGAGGCATTTCTCCTGACGTTTCGCCTGCATCTATGGCAAGCATCCTCAGAGGTAGAGGTAACATTACAATTTTATTTATCTGGATTACTAGCCATCATAGAATCATAGACTCGTAGAATCAAAGAGTTGGAAGAGACCTCCTGGGCCATCATCCAGTCCAACCCCATTCTGCCAAGAAGCAGGAATATTGCATTCAAATCACCCCTGACAGATGGCCATCCAGCCTCTGTTTAAAAGCTTCCAAAGAAGGAGCCTCCACCACACTCCAGGGCAGAGAGTTCCACTGCTGAATGGCTCTCACAGTCAGGAATTTCTGAACATGGCCATATAGCCCGGAAAAACCTACAACAACCCAGTCAGGAAGTTCTTCCTCATGTTCAGATGGAATCTCCTTTCTTGTAGTTTGAAGCCATTGTTCCTCGTCCTAATCTCCATGGAAGCAGTAAACAAGCTTGTTCCCTCCTCCCTGTGGCTTCCTCTCACATATTTATACATGGCTCTCATCATGTCTCCTCTCAGCCTTCTCTTCTTCAGGCTAAACATTCCCAGCTCCTTAAGCCACTCCTCATAGGGCTTGTTCTCCAGACCCTTGATCATTTTAGCCGCCCTCCTCTGGACACATTCCAGCTTGTCAATATCTCTCTTGAATTGTGGTGCCCAGAATTGGACACAATATTCCAGGTGTGGAATGAAGACAATAGTAATATATTATATAATATACTAGTCATCTCTTGTCACACATTGCTGTGACCCAGTCTGTGTATATGTGTTTTGTGTGTGTGTGTGTGTGTGTGTGTGTGCATATATATGTTGTTTTACGCATGCCTTGTAATGTATTTTTCATTTTTTGGCTTTTAAGTCACTTCTGCTGTGTTTTCAGTGTTTTTATGAATGATCTTCACTCGTTCACCTGATAGGTGTATTGTGTCCAAATTTTGTGTCAATTTGTGCAGTGGTTTTTGAGTTATGTTAATCCCACAAACTAACATTACATTTTTATTTATCTGGATTACTAGCCGTCCCCTGCCACACGTTGCTGTGGCCCACTCTTTTGGTCATGGGGGTTCTGTGTGGGAGGTTTGGCCCAATTCTATCATTGGTGGGGTTCAGAATGCTCTGTGATTGTAGGTGAACTATAAATCCCAGCAACTACAACTCCCAAATGTCAAGATTCTATTTTCCCCAAACTCCACCAGTGTTCACATGTGGGCACATTGAGGATTTGTGGCAAGTTTGTTTCAGATTAATCATCGTTTGAGTCCACAGTGCTCTCTGAATGTACAACTCCAAAACTCAAGGTCAATGGCAGCCAAACCCTTCTAGTGTTTTCTATTCGTCATGGGAGAACTGTGTGCCAAGTTTGGTTCAATTTCATCATTGGTGGAGTTCAGAATGCTCTTTGTTTGTAGGTTAAGTATAAATCCCAGTAACTACAATTTCCAAATGTCAAGGTCTATTTTTCCCCAAACTCCACCAGTGTGCCAAGTATCTGTGCCAAGTTTGGTCTAGACACATCATTGCTTGAGTCCACAGTGCCCTCTGGATGTAGGTGAACTACAACTCCAAAACTCAAGGTCAATGCCCACCAAACCCTTCCTGTATTTTCTCTTGGTCATTGGAGGTCTGTGTACCAAGTTTGGTTCAAATTTGGGCCTATCGGGTATTTGTTAGGCCTGGGTAACAACGCAAAAATTTGTTTCTAAAATCAATTTGTAATTGGGGTGTTTTTTTGTTTCGATATTTAAAATAATTACAAAATTTTCCAAAAAAAAAGTTCGGTATTTACGAAATTTCGTAAATATTTACAAAACATTTTGTAAAGATGGCGCCTTTTTTTTTCAATATTTTTTAAATATTTTTTAAATTTAATTATTAATTTAGTAGAATAGGGAGGAGAAATTATTATTGAGGAGGGAAGGCAGGCACTCACTCTGGCGGGCCCTCTCGCTCGCCGCTCGCCCTCTCGCTTGCCCTCTCGCCCTCTCGCTAGGATGGGTTCCTTCCAGGAGGGGCTCTTTTTCCCAGGCTGCCAAACTACAACTCCCAGGATGCTACAGCATTGAGCCAATGTGGTGCCAAACCTCATCCAGGCTGCAGTGTAGATGGCTGCAGGATGGAGGGGTTTCCTGCCTCGAATTGAGAGAGAGAGAGAGAGAGAGAGAGAAGAGGAAGCAAGTGAGCCTTCTTTGGAAGAGAGCTCAGAACCCCCCTGCGAAAGGTGAGAGAGAGAGAAAGAAGAGAAAAGGAAAGAAAGAGAAGGAGACCTCCCTCTCGCCCTCTCGCTCGCCCTCTCGCTCGCCCTCTCGCTCGCCGTTCGCCCTCTCACTCGCCCTCTCGCTCGCCGCTCGCCCTCGCTCTCTCGCTCGCCGCTCGCCCTCTCGCTCGCCCTCTCGCTCGCTTGCTCAGCCGTCGCCGAGAGAGGAGAGCTCCCAGCAAGCCAGGCGGCCATCTTACGTATTTCCGAAATGGACGGAAATACAAAATTTTTTGGCGCCTGCCGTTTCGATATTTAAAAACACTTCCAGGTTTAAAAATAAGTTTTGTAATCGTTTTGTAATTCAAAAATTAACGAATTTTTTAACGAATTACGAATTAACGAAACGAATTGCCCAGCCCTAGTATTTGTGTCAAATTTGGTCCGGTAAATGAAAATACATCCTGCATATCAGAGTTTACACCACAATTCCTGACAGTAGCAAAATTACAAAAATAATGTTATGGTTGTGGGTCACCACAACAGGAGGAACTGTATTAAGGGGTCATGACATTAGGAAGGTTGAGAAATACTGCGTTATCGGAATATGGAAAATAAGGAACATAAATCAGAAGTCCCTTCTGAATGTGGCCTTTGGAGAACAGGAAACACCAACCAATTCTGCTTCCATTCTTCCCTTTATCATCACTGTAGACCATTCCTTCATAGAATCATAGAATCAAAGAGTTGGAAGAGACCTCATGGGCCATCCAGTCCAACCCCCTGCCAAGAAGCAGGAAAGCTACTGCATTGCCTTTGTGTCCTTTCCCAACTCTGTCAACATCATCAGTCTACAACCCAAAGCTCTAAATAAATTCCCATCCATCCTGGAATCCTCTTTGTGGTCACGGCACCAACAACCTCTGAGCAATGCTTATTTATGAGTAATAACTATAACTTGAGGGACCCTATTCCCTGCATGATATGGGGAAAGGCAGGCAGACAATTTTTTGGCTGAAGTAAATGTCGCATGCTGGAAGTGTACATACTCTTCCAGATTGGTTTTGTATTATGAAAATAATAAATCTTCCCATTCTTTCACATCGGGATCTGATAGGTGTTTGAACGTTTTGTTCCAAAGATGTGGGTTTTCTGCTTTGTTTTAAAGTTGAACGCTCTCCTTCATTGGAGGAGAGAGAAGAAGGAAGAGGAAGAAAAAAATATTTATTTATTTACTGTGCTGGTACAGCTGTACCAGAAGCTCCCACTTTATTTGCTTTGTATTAAGTGTTTGCTTGCAACCCAAGGTTTGGGATTTTTGCAGAAGGGTGGCTTCCTGTTAAAGTTTGCAATTATAGGGCAGGCCCCCTGTCCATCATTCTTAAGTTTGGTTCCGCCCCCTGTTCAGGCTCTGAGAGAAGAGAAGGGAGCCATTTTCAGTCAGTTTCCAGCAAGGAAGTCAATGTGCAGGACGTGTAGAGACTTTCTCCTGTACAAAGGCTTCAACCCTTAAGACTTCCCGGGGGAGATCAGTCTTAAGAGCATCTAAAGATTCTCAAAGGTTCCCAGGGAAACAGCCTTACAGCCCTGAGGAATTTTGGAGGGAATAACAGCTTTAAACTTCAAGAACTCCAGCTAAGTGACTACAGGCCTACTGGTAGGTCTACTCGGTGTTGAGACGCAGTTCAGCCCAGTAGTGGATCCACATCAGTTAGGTTTAGGTTCACAGATAGCCTGGGAGAAATTTAGAAAGGGATTTTCCTTTTAAGTAAAGCAAAGAAACAGTTAGAAGCCACCAGTTGCTTGAAGCCTGGAAGCATTTCTTTAATCTTTGAAGACAAAGGAAGTTTCTGTTTAATTGTTCATCAATAAAAGAGGAAAAGTGTTCCTGCCATACATCAAGGGAACCACTGACCGCATAGGGAAGCTGATGAGGAAACACAACATACAAACAATCTACAAACCCACCAAGAAAATCCAACCAATGCTACGTTCAGCAAAGGACAAGAGGGATCCTCTCACTTCTGCAGGAGTCTACCACTGTATACCATGCAGCTGTGGACAAGTCTACATAGGGACCACCAAACGCAGTGCCCAAACAAGAATCCAGGAACATGAAAGGCACTGCAGACTACTCCAACCAGAGAAATCAGCCATAGCAGAGCACCTGATGAACCAACCTGGACACAGCATTTTATTTGAGAACACAGAAATGCTGGACCACTCTCACAACCACCATGTCAGACTACACAGAGAAGCCATTGAAATCCACAAACATGTGGACAATTTCAACAGAAAGGAAGAAACCATGAAAATGAACAAAATCTGGCTACCAGTATTAAAAAAACTCTAAAATTGCAACAGCAAAAACAGCAGAGAGAAAAACAGGCAGGGACATCTAATCACCCTTCAAGAAGAGTTTGCTCCAGGCACAGTCAGCCCATTGTATGCTAATCAAGGTGGTCAGTTGAAAGATTCACACCCAACCCAACTTACAAAAGCCTTTTGTCTCACCCTGGTCATTCCACAGATATATAAACCCCTTTTTTCCCAGCTCCAGCAGATCTCACCTCTGAGGATGCTTGCCATAGATGCAGGCGAAACGTCAGGAGAAATGCCTCTAGAACATGGCCATATAGCCCGAAAAAACCCACAAGAACTGAGAACATTTACAGTATTTATATTTCACTTTCTCATGCCGCACGGGACTCAGGGCAGATTACAATGCACATATACATGGTAAACATTCAATGCCATTTAAACATACAACATATAGAGACAGACACAGAGGCAATCTAACATTCCAGGTTTTCCGGCTTCATGAGGGTATGCTCGGTTTCGGCCACAGAGGGAGCTGCTGCTTCACCGTCCATTTGTGATACCGAGTTCTTTGATGGAGTACTTCCTCATTCTTCTGCATGCTGCTGGAAGGTTTTATGGTGTCATAAACTAGTTAAATTATCCTCCCCACATAAAGCAGTATCTTCCCCCATAAACCATTAAGGACTTTAAGATCTTCCAGAGAGGACCTGCTCTCGGTCCCACCACCTTCGCAGGTGTATTTGGTGGTAAAGAAAAGCAGGATATAAATAGAGTAAATAAATAGTAAATAAATAATAAATTTATTTATTTATAGTTTTTATATACTGGTCTTCTCCACCTCCTAAGAGGGACTCAGGCCGGTTTACAGCATGAAATTCATATACAATAACAAAATACAAAACATCCTCATAATACAATACAACAAGTACATTAAAATACAATCATAAACATCACACAGGCCAGGTCGTCAGGTGAAATCACGATTTGTTGCCATCCTTCCGTGTGGTCAGAGTCATTGCCTCAGTCATCGAATGCCATATTCCAAAGCCAGGCTTTTACTTGTTTTCTAAACGACAGGAGGGAAGGGGCAGATCTAATCTCTAGTGGGAAGGAGTTCCAGAGCCGAGGGCCACCACCGAGAAGGCCCTGTCCCTCGTTCCCACCAGACGCGATTGCAAAAGTGGTGGGACCGAGAGCCCCCCCCCCCTCCGGAAGATCTTAATAACCTGGATGGTTCATAGGGGAGAATCCGTTCAAACAGGTAAATTGGGCCGGAGTCATTTAGGGCTTTATATGTCAAGACCAGCACTTTGAATTGTGCTCGGAAGCTAATTGACAGCCAGTGGAGCTGACGCAGCAGAGGTGTTGTGTGCTCCCTGTACCTCATTCCCGTTAGTAATCTGGCTGCCGCTCGTTGGACTAATTGAAGCTTCCGGGCAGTCTTCAAAGGCAACCCCACGTAGAGAGTGTTGCAGTAGTCTAAACGGGATGTAACCAGAGCGTGGACCACTGTGGCCAAGTCAGACTTCCCAAGGTATGGGCGCAGCTGGGGCACAAGTTTTAATTGTGCAAAAGCTCCCCTGACCATTTCTAGTTGATATTATCCCGTAAGATACAGTGAAGACATCTGCCCTTGCGCTGTGCTACTCTGCTGCTGAGTACGCATGCCCAGTGTAGAACACATCTCACCACACTAAAACAGTGGATGTGGCTCTTAATGAGACATGCCGCATTACCACGGGGTGTCTGCGCCCTACACCACTGGAGAAATTACACTGCTTAGCCGGTATTGCACCACCTGACATCCGCCGGGAAGGAGCAGCCAATAATGAAAGGACCAAGGCAGAGACATCTCCAGCTCATCCCCTGTTTGGCTATCAGCCAGCACGTCAACGACTTAAATCTAGAAATAGTTTTCTAAGATCTACAGAGACACTCACTGGAATACCTCAGCAAGTGAGAGTCCAAAAGTGGCAGGCTCAAACCCAGAACCTCAACCAATGGCTGATACCAAATGAGAGACTCTCTCCTGGGCACACAGAGGACTGGGCGACTTGGAAGGCGCTGAACAGACTGCGCTCTGGCACCATGAGATGCAGAGCCAACCTCCAGAAATGGGGCCACAAATTGGAATCCTCGACATGTGAGTGTGGAGAAGAGCAAACCACTGACCACCTGCTGCAATGCAACCTGAGCCCTGCTACATGCACCATGGAGGACCTCCTTGCAGCAACACCAGAGGAACTCCAGGTGGCCAGATACTGGTCAAAGGACATTTAACCAACTACCAAACTCACAAGTTTTGTATTTGTCTGTTTGTTTGCTTTGTTCTGTTAGAAATGTAATATAATGGACTGGTTGCTCTGACACGACAAATAAAATCCCATAAGAAAATAGTAGGGCTGGGCGGTTTCGTTTCGTTAATTCGTAATTCGTTAAAAATTCGTTATTTTTTTATAACGAAGCGATAACGAATTATTTTGGAGCAACTTAAAAACAAAACGAATTTTTAAATTCGTTTCGTAAATGCTTCGGATTCGTTATGTATTCGTTTCGTTATTGGTTTGAGGTCGTTTCGTTATTATTTCCGCATGTCTGGGGCAAGTTTTATAGTTGTTTTTTGTTTAATTAGTGAAAAAAAATTATAATATCACACCAACAGTCAACAACAGAGGGAGAGGGAAGCTTCAGAAGTTTTTGGAGTTTTTTTAGCGTATTTCGCGGTCGCGTCCGCCATTAACGAATCGATTCGTTATTGTTTCGGAAATCGATTCGTTAATGTTTTGTAATTTTTTCACATTTACGAAATTTCGTAAATATCGAACTTTTTAAAAGGAAAATTTTGTAATTATTTTATATAACGAAACGCAAAACCCCCCAAAAAACGAATCGATTTTAGAAACAAATTTTTCCGTTGTTACCCAGGCCTATTAACCAACTACCAAACTCACAAGTTTTGTATTTGTATTTGTCTGTTTGTTTGCTTTGTTCTGTTAGAAATGTAATATAATGGACTGGTTGCTCTGACACAACAAATAAAATCCCATAAGAAAATAGCTTTCCTTGTCAATGGAGGAAAAACAGGAATTTTAAAAGCAAGGAACTTGAAGGCAAAAGCAAGGGAACTGGCAACTTAAAACACCCCCCAAACAGAAGCAGGAAATATTTGGCACAGCCCTGCTTGTCATGACACCAAAGATATTTCCCCGTCTGCTGTTCGGCATCCCACCCACTTACCCCAGAAAGCAATCCTGCGGGCGACTAATACAGCGGCAAGATGGGACCGGCAGCGAGAGGCAGAGCAGGGCAGCTGCAGATGAAAATCACCCGAGGGAAGGCTCCAACTGGATAAAGTTTTCGACAATAAGATTCCGGAGACTGCTGACTGGAGAGAAAGCTCAATATTTTAGTCTCAGTACAAATTTGCTTCAATCTTATACAACTCCCATGCAGCCGCAGCCACAGCTGTACGCTGTAAACAACAAACAAATCTATTTCCATCAGCCCTGCTGATGCCATGAGAAAAGTGCCTGAGCATAAGACATGCACAGATGTAGAGTCTCACCTGAGCCTAGCGATGCCCTCCATTTGGCCCCTCCAACTTAATATCGTTGTTACAAAGCTATTGGTCTCCTGGCACGGAGCTGGCGCGCGGCAAAGCCTCTCCTTCCAGCTAATCTGACAACTCCGATCCAAGAAGCATCAAGGGCCCAATTAAGAAGACACATCTTATCAAGGAGCTTATTTTGCATAACAGAATACAAATGACGAATAAAAATTTAATGTTTAATAACTTAGTACAAAGAGGGCTGTTGATATAGAATGGCTGGAATTTTTATGGCGGCTGTCAGACTTGTGATAAAACTGTTATATAGGAACACTTGGCAAAAAACAGCGGAGAATTTTTCAGTAATGGTGTGCGCATGATATTGCATTAATTCTTGATAGGAAAGTAACTGTAAACATGGGAATTGGCCAGTTTTTTGAGTTCTGGTTTAAGATGTGTCCTCGTTTTGCACACTCGTTCCGCCTCCCCCCTCCCACGTCTCTTATTTTCCTTTCATTACTGAGGGACATCTAAATACATTTTAATGAAGAGAGGCGGCCGAAAGGACACTTGCTACTTCATAAAGGGTTCGTCCCCTTCGTTTCCCTCCCCGCACACAAGTCAGTTGAAGTCCCAAATCAGCATAATCCTTTTTTTGGTTTCCAAATTAACTTTGCCCATCTCAATGGAAGGGGAGAGGTTTGCTCCCCATTACAAATGGGAACCAATCAGATGGTTCAAAGAGAAAGCAAAGGTTATCTCTGCGTCCTTAGCCTTCGCTATAGAAGGGTTTCGCTTCCCTTTTAATTGCATTGCATTGGATGGCTGGATAGCATTGGGATTTCAGAGGTGGAAAGCCAAGTGTCTTAGCTTATAGAGGACAGTCCTCTACTTCAGGGCTCTCAAAGGACAGTCCTCTATTTAAAGGTTTGCTATCCACAAAGGAAGGCCCAGTCCCTGTCTGTTTTAATGGACCATAAACAACTGGTGACAGTCCTTCACACCAGCATGAAATGACACTGTGTTCTTTATGCTAGGGCAGTGTTTCTCAACCTGGGGGCCGGAACCCCGGGGGGGGGGGTCACAAGGGGGCATCAGAGGGGTCGCCAAACAGTATTTTCTGATGTTCATGGGAGTTCTGTGTGGGAAGTCTGGCCAAATTCTATCATTGGTGGACTTCAGAATGGTATTTGATTAAAGGTGAACTATAAATCTCTGCAACTACAACTCCCAAGTGTCAAGTCTATTTTCCCCAAACTCTACCAGTGTTCACATTTGGACATATTGAGTATTTGTCCCAGAGTCAGTTAGGGTTTGGAGCTGTTAGAGAGAAGTGTTGATGTTAGTGAGAGTGAGTTTGGGTTTGAAGAAGAAGCCTGGGTTAGTCTTCTGTGAAGTATTTGGAGTAGCTATTGTGTAAATAGTTAGAATAATGTGGAGGAGCAGTACCCAGTTAGTGGACTGTTCAATTCCTAGGGAAGTCTAGTTCAGGGGTTTTGGCTAGATTCCTGGGGGGCATTTTTGGGAGTTACTGTCAGAGATTCATTTCCTGAAGTAATTTTCTGTGGTGGAATTTTGAAGACTTGTAACCCAGAAGTTTTTAAGATTTTGACTCTAATGCAACCACAAGCTTTTTATGCCAGTATTTTACTGAAACCATTAAGCATTTGTACCTAAATGTTTTCAAGCCTGTTCAATAAATGTTCTTGTTATTTTTATCAACTTATACCAGCCTCAGTGTGAATACCTGTGTGGTCAAACTATTACTAAAAGTCAGCTTCACAGCAGCTTCTAAGAATCTATAGTGGCACAGTGTGTGTTACAGAACAAACTCTCAATATTATCTCAGCCTGATTAATTTTGGGATGGTGGCAGCAGAACTCATTTGAAGAATCATTTTAAGTCTCTCAGTTCCAGTGTTTCCCAGTTCCTACCTTTTTAAAATAATAGTGTCTCACCCCCTTCTCTGGTGTAATTTCTCCTGATAGTCGTATAATCAGTGGGTTCAGCAACCATACTCCCTCTACCTTTTAACACCTTTATATTTTTGGGTGAACAGCGCGTTCGTTCATATATATTTTAGGTGGTGCCTTGTGTGTGTGTTTGCTGATGATGGTGTGTGTGTTACCATTTTAGTTGAGCAGTGCTGGGATTTTTATTATCGAATAAAGTCCCCTACTTTTCCCTACAAGCATTATACAGCCCATAAGGATACCATGGTTGATGGTATCAAGAGCCTCTGAGAGGTCCAGCAGAACAATCAGGGACACACTTCCCCTGTCCAGGTCTCTGTGAAAGTCATCCACCAAGGCAATCAGAGCTGTCTCCTTTTCATAATCAGTCTTGAAGCCAGATTGAAATGGATCTAAATAATCTATTTCAGCTAGAAGCCCCTGGATCTGGGAGGCCTGCATATACACGCAACCCCCAAGTTATGAACAAGATAGGTTTCATAGGTTTGTTCTTAAATTGAATTTGTATGTAAGTTGGAACAAGTGTATTTTTAAGTATAATTCAAGTCATATATATATACACACACACACACACATATATATATATATATAGAGAGAGAGAGAGAAAGTGCCAGGGTGCCGTGCTAAAAGACCTCAGCTGGCATTTGGAAACAATAAAAATTGACAAACTTGGAACTGCGCGCATCATTCCAAAATACATCACACTTGGGAAGTGTTCAACTTGTAATTTTGTGATACGAAATCCAGCATATACATCTTGTTTGCTGTGACATACTGTGTTTTTGTGTCAGTAAAATCATCATCATCATCATCATCATCATCATCATCATCTATATAAATAAATATATAATGTTTGTTTGTGGGATTAACATAACTCAAAAACTATTGTATGAATTGCCACCAAATTTGGCCACAAGACCCAAGGAGTGACCATCAATCATTTTTTTTTATTTTGTCATTTGGGAGTTGTAGTTGCTGGGATTTATAGTTCACCTACAATCAAAGAGCATTCTGAACTCCACCAATGATGTAATTGAACCAAATGTGGCACACAGCACTTCCATGACCAACAGAAAATACTAGAAGGGTTTGGTGGGCATTGACCTTGAGTTTGGGAGTTGTAGTTCACCTACATCCAGAGAGCACTTTGGACTCAAACAATATTGGATCTGGACCAAACTTGGCACAAATATTCCATATGCCCAAATACAAACACAGATGGAATTTGGGGGAAAATAGGACTTGACATTTGGGAGATGTAGTTACTGGGATTTATAGTTCACCTACAATCAAAGAGCATTCTGAAGCCCTCTAATGACAGAATTGGGCAAACGTCCCACACAGAATGACCAACAGAAAATACTTAAGGCCATCCAGTCCAACTCTCTCCACCAGGGCAAGTAATCAAAGCCTTCCTGACAGTTATCCAGCCATATATATAGATAGATATGATTCACACACACAGATTTAGTATCTAGATTTGATAGGGACCTGTAAAGAAGGACAATAATGTGTTGCATGTTCCAGAGTAGGCTTACTTACTTACTTATTTACTTACTTACTTAGGTGATCCCTCGTAGTCCAAGGATGATGGTCCTCCAAGTGTAGTGTCTTGGCAGTGGGCCCGTTGGTGACTGTGGAGCCCTCTTCTCGATCTGCATCTTCTCCCTCAGTGAGGGCATCGGTTTCCAGGTGGAAGGCGGTCCTGGTCGGGGTTGGCTTGATGCGCCTTCCTCTTGTGACATTTCTCTCTTTCAACCTCCATTCGTACCTCTTCAAATTCTGCAGCACTGCTGGTCACAGCTGACCTCCTCCTGGAACACTCAAGGGCCAGGGCTTCCCAGTTCTCAGTGTCTATGCCAGAGTTTTTAAGATTGGCTTTGAGCCTGTCTTTAAATCTCTTTTCCTGCCCACCAACATTCTGTACCTGAGTTCGGAGTAGAGCAACTGCTTTGGGAGATGGTGGTCGGGCATCCAGACAGCATGGCCAGTGCAGCGGAGTTGATGGTGGAGGACCATCGCTTCAATGCTGGTGGTGTTTGCTTCTTCCAGGGGAAGCAAACCAGACACTCTCCACATCAACACTAACAAAGAAACACCAAGAAATATTGTTTACCCACAAGCAGAAAGACATTACATAGATTAGAAATCAACACTTTCTCATTACTTTATTTTCCAGATCACTAGACTGGGCCACAGCAACGCCTGGCGGGGGACGGCTAATAATAATAATAATAATAATAATAATAATAATAATAATAATTTTTGTCATGTCAGGAGCGACTTGAGAAACTGCAAGTCGCTTCTGGTGTGAGAGAATTGGCCGTTCGCAAGGATGTTGCCAAGGGGGCGGCAGGATGATTTTTGATGTTTTATCATCCTTGTGGGAGGCTACTCTCATGTCCCCGCATGTGGAGCTGGAGCTGATAGAGGGAGCTCATCCGCCTCTCCCATGCTCAAAAGGTTGCCCATCACTGAGCTAACCGCTCTGAGTTGCCTAATGGCTGAGAAGAGCGGTATACAAATAAAGTAAATAAATAAATTTCCCTGGGAAGCGTATTCCACAGGCGGGGGGCTACCACCAAGAAGGCCCTGTCCCTCGTCCCCGCCAAACATGTTTGAGACAAAGGCGGGGACGAGGGCAGGGCCTCCCCAAAGGATCTTAAGCTCCGAGGTGGAATGTAGAAGGAGATATGTTCGGACAGGTACACTTGACCGGAGATGTATAGTTCCTTCCACCCAACAACATCTGACCAAAAACAGGCAACAGCAATGGCATTGTCTGTAGCCTCCAACAATTCTCCCTCTGTACATGAGGCAGGGCACAGTGGACAAGCATACAGATGCAGAGTTTTTATCATCCTTGTGGGAGGCTTCTCTCATGTCCCCGCATGAGGAGCTGGAGCTGATAGAGGGAGCTCATCCACCTCTCCCCGGATTCGAACCTGCGACCTGTCGGTCTTCAGTCCTGCAGGCACAAGGGTTTAACCCACTGCACCACCGGGGGCTCTAATAATAATAATAATAATAATAATAATAATAATAATACTTTATTTGTATCCCACTTTTCTCCCTAAACGGGACCCAAAGCAGCTCTGTACTGTGTTTTAAAACTCCGTGCTTGCTTTTTGCTTTACTTCCTTCAGGCTTCTCCCTCAAGTTGCCCACAAGCTATGCTGGAATGATCTTCCCAAACAATTATTATAATTTGTGGCCAGAAGTTTCTGGGTAAACAGCAAGAAGGACCTATCAGAAGTTTTCCCATTCCGCCTCTGATCACTTCTTCAAGGCAGCCTCCATCTGACTTAAGTTGGAGGCCCTTTGCTTTATATTCTGATTAAACCGCCGCCTTTTTGAAGCTTCTTTCATGAAATCTAAATATCTAAGGGTAGAAATTGAGTCATCTGTACCAGCAACACTTTATTTTAAGTGCCCATTAAGTAAGGCTAAAACTAATGCTGAATTAGAGTGGAACTCTCTTAGAAGAACTTATCACATCCGTATGAATACTAAATGAATTTCTTATTCATTCAGTTCTATTGTATTAGTGTTATTGCAATGAATACTAAATGAATTCCTAACGATTGGACACTTAAAATAAAGTGTTACCCCTTCACACTAGTCATCGAACTTTAAGGACACACTGTGCTTATTATATTATATTTTTTTTGCCCAAGGAAAAGATGGACTGAACGGCAAACTGTATATTTCAAACGACTCAAAGACATAATTTATCCGACACAGCTAATGTACAGATGCAGCTTTTATATTAAAATTAATGCTACAGGAGGGGACCCTTATAGAGAGGATTTGTTACAGAAATAAAATCTATCGGTAACACTTTCATTGTTCCATCATTATGAACTCATTTGGTATTCACTGTAATAGCACCGATCATAATGAATTTGTTTGATATTCAAGGGCTTTGCACATGCATTTACATAGGCTTTCTGCTGTATTTCAACATCCAATAAGCATTAGTTAACATTGCCTTTTTGATGAGGAGAGGACCGTCTTGCGCCGCGAGAGTTTCCATTTAACCTATCCACAGTCAAGGGGCATTTCCTCCACCTTATCTGCCAGATTCGGGAGTCATCTCTTCTCGAACAGGGTTTCCGTTTTTGTCGTTCAAGGAACATCGGCTTTGCATTTTTATGCAGGAGAATCAAGTTCAGATCTCAGTTCGTGTCTTGAATGTTCTGGAATGACTCCTGCATTAAATGCAAGGGGCGGGTGAAGAGCTGACATGCATATGATTTTCATGTACACATTAGAACTGTATACTATTTCTCGACCACGGTGATGAACCACAAAGCTGTGACTGATGCACAAATAGCTAGAGCTGACACACCGTGACAGGAGAAATCTGGGGCAAAGCTGCTGGATCAAGACAGCGGAGGGGGAAGAGTTATGGCTCTCTAGCAGAGGCCTGACAGCAGATGGAGAAGACAAGATTGTGGAGGAGTTTAAGGTAGAACATGGTCTCAAGGAAGAGGTATGCAGAGCTCTTCCACAGCAGTGGGGTGGGGCGTTTACTGTGATCAAACTATCCATGGTGGTGAACCCTATCCCAGAATATGGTCAGCACCGTGGTTAGCTTCTTTGCAATTTTGAGGTATGGCAGATAGAGAAGACGAGATTGTGGAGGAGTTTAAGGCAGAACATGGTCTCAAGGAAAAGGTACGTGGAACTCTTCCATAGCAGTGGAGATGGAGCATTTACTGTGATTGAGCTATCCATGGTGCTGAACCCTATCCCCAGAATCTGGTCAGCACTGTGGTTAGCTTCTTTGCCATTTTGAGGTATGGCAGATTGAGAAGACAAGATCGTGGAGGAGTTGAAGGTAGAACATGGTCTCAAGGAAGAGATATGTGGAGCTCTTCCATAGCAGTGGAGTAGGGCATTGAGCTATCCATGGTCAGCACTGTGGTTAGCTTCTTTGCAATTTCGAGGTATGGCAGATGGAGAAGACAAGATTGTGAAGGAGGTTAAGGCAGAACATGGTCTCAAGGAAGAGGTATGCGGAGCTCTTCCATAGCAGTGGAGTAGGGCATTGAGCTATCCATGGTGCTGAGCCCTATCCCCAGAATATGGTCAGAACGGTGGTTTGCAATTTCGAGGTATGACAGATGAAGAAGACAAGATCGTGGAGGAAGGTAGAACATGGTCTCAAGGAAGAGATATATGGAGCTCTTCCATAGCAGTGGAGTAGGGCATTGAGCTATCCATGGTGCTGGACCCTATCCCCAGAATATGGTCAGCACTGTGGTTAGCTTCTTTGCAATTCGAGGTATGGCGGATGGATAAGACAATTTCGTGGAGGAGTTTAAGGCAGAACATGGTCTCAAGAAAGAGGTATGCGGAGCAGAAATCGAGGTCCAAGGAAATCCAGATGGGTTCATGGAGCCTGTTAGGAGGTAAATACTTTGACTCAATTCAACAGCTGGTATGGAACAATAACAGAGACAACTGGCAGAGCATGATCTAAACCATCTAAAGACATATTTCTACCGGCAGGCCTACCCAGCCAGTTTTAAGCATGAATTTTAAACTTGTGTCATGTGTTTAATCTCTGTTCTTTCTATTTTGATATGCATTTTATAGAAATATGTTTTAATATTTATCTTTTAGAGAACTACATTTTATTATGTGTATTTATAATTTTTTACAATGTTTGTGTGTTTTAATTACGATGTAACCCACCTCAAACCAATTATAACCTATTATTTTTATTATTATTATTATTATTATTATTATTATTATTATTATTTAAAACACAACAAATGAGTCCACAGAAAACAAGAGTCTTTCCAGTTCAATCTTTAAATCCTCATATCGTGTCAGCTTTGATACCTGCCATGGCTCAATACTATAGAATCATGGAATTTGTAGTTTGGCAAAGAAGGCGAAAAACCTTGTAAAACTACAACTCTCATGATTCTATAGCATTGAGCCATAGTAGTTAAAGTGATGTCAAACTGCATTAATTCTATAGTGTAGATGTATCCTAAGACAGTGTGACTTGCTCACGTTCAACATGAGGGTTTCATTCCTCATCATCACCTTTTTCCAGGCCAGGCCCAGAGGTGTCTCATCATCACCCTTTTCCAGGCTGGATCCAGCAGGACCTCTTCAGCATTCTCCTCCAAGCCAAGCCCAGAAGGACCTCATCATTGACCTCCTGTGATTCCAGTTGATTTGTTGCTTGTTCGTTTTGGCATTGAATATTTGCCATTCTGTTACTTTTGTTGTAAACCACCCTGAGTCCCTTTGGGGAGATAGGACAGTATATACATCATCATCATCATCATCATCTTTATTATTATTATTATTATTATTATTATTATTATTATTATTGACAGCTGATCTTTTCCACAGTAGTGGAGTGGGGCATTTATTGTGATTGAGCTATCCATGGTGCTGAACTTTATCCCCAGAAGATGGTCAGCACCATGGTTAGCTTCTTTGCAATTTCGATCAAATGTTGGTGTGTGTGTTTTTCTCTTTAATAAAAAGTTCTGAAAAGCTTTTTTAAGGTGATGCTCTTCTTCCTAACAGACATGCTCTGAGCAATTATGACTATTAAAACAACAATCAAGCAAGTATGGTGTGTAGGCTTTTGGGTGCAGACCCAAAATTAGTAAGAACATCAGCCCTGGCCTTGTCTTACTCAACTGCTGAGTATGCCTGCCCTAAGTCTGCCCATGCAAAGCAGGTGAACTTAGCACTGAACGAAACATGCAGAATTATCACAGGATGTCTTAAACCTACACCTATTGATAAACTCTACAAGCTAGCTGGCTCCCCCTCCCCCCCCCCCCCCCCGATGTGCGATGGGAAGTTGCTGCTAAATGTGTGAAATATAAGGTTAAACACTGTGAAAGCCATTCACTAACTACATGGCTAACTACAGGGCCTTCTCTGTGGTGGCGCCCTGACTCTGGAACTCTCTCCCCAAGGACATCAGATAAGCCTCAACGCTGGCTGTCTTTAGGAAGAATCTGAAGACCTTGCTGTTCCAGTGTGCCTTTCCAGAATAGGACACTTCTGGCATCAAGTCCCAAATGCACTTTGTTAGAGATTCAGGGTATTTGCATATTGCACCTACCTCCAAATACCTTTACATATCACCTGTCAAGTCCAGCACTTTTTAATTTTTGTCTATTACACTTGGTCCAGCCCTTGGTTTTTAAATGCGTCACTGTGTCATTGCTTTTTATTGTTCTAATGCTTTGCTTGATGTTTTTATTTGCTTATGACTTTATTGTGTATGTGTATGTTATTGTTGTTGGCGGCCTTGGCCTTTGTAAGCTGCATCGAGTCCTCCGGGAGATTTTGCGGGGTATAAACAAAGATAATAATAATAATAATAATAATAATAATAATAATAATAATAATGGCTATCACCTTCCTACCAGTAGACTCAAATCAAGGGAAAGCTTTCTGAAAACTACCACTCCTCTTGGTGTCCCCACAGCAACAGCAAGGGTATCCCTCTGGGCAGCTCAGCCAGGAAATCCCAAATGGATGGCCCCCCATGAGAGTGGGTCTTCTTCCAGGGGCAAACCAAGAATGGGAAACTTGGAAGTCCCTGAACAGACTCAGAAGTGGAGTAGGCAGATCAAAAGGGACCCTAGCCAAATGGCACTACCTAAAAGAATCCCACATCTTGTGTCCACTATGTCCTGTCTCATATACGGAGGAAGAATTGTTGGAGGCTACAGACAATGCCGTTGCTGTTGCCCATTTTTGGTCAAAAGATAGAAGTGGAGTGGGCAGATCAAACGACAACCTGGCAAGAGGACATCACCTAAAAGAATCCCACACCTTGTGTGACTGTGGAGCAGAACAGACAACTCCGCACTGTATGCTTGTCCACTATGCCCTGCCTCATGCATAGAGGAAGAATTATTGGAGGCTGCAAACAATGCCATTGCTGTTGCCCGTTTTTGGTCAAAAGGTATTTAGCTGCCTGTGCTCTGTCTATTTTTATCAGTTTTATACAATGCTTTTGATATGAAATAAATAAACACAAAAAGAGAAAGAGTTTGGAAGGAGGTACATTTTAGTTTTTAGAAAATCAGTTCAGAATAGTACAAGATGGCAATAAAATAAAAACACTAAGTCATATTGTTTAGAAACTCACGCGATTCAATTCCTCAACAACCCTTGAAATTATATTTTGTGAGGAAATGGAGTAACTTCTTCCTTTCCTTTTTAAAAAATAAAATACTAAAGCTGCCAGAAACGTAAGCTGTCCAGCCTATCAGGAGTTCATAATGAAAACGAATGCTCATTTTTCCCCTCCTTTTAAAAGTGTCTCTAGCTAAATGATACTGACGCTTTCAATTTTTAACATCATAATCAATAAAGGCTGCTTATGCACACTTTGCAAAACCATCGGTTTAGAAGTTTGGGGAAAAAAATATGCATATGGCTGCAGCTTGCTGACTGGAAGCGCTCGCACTAAATCTTCTGAGTTAAAGTTTTACTGGTGTGTTATGAGTAAAAATGCCTTGTCAGCCATCTGCCAGTTTTTCTCCTAACATCCATATTTTCAACCCTTGCTAAACATTGGGAGCACTTGGCCACAAGAGGCCGGCTCTACAATTAAACAGCCGCATTCTGCTGCAGAAGCAAGGGCATGTCAAAATAGAACTGTCTGTTATTAATTTTAAAAGTCCATAAAGGAAAGGTATGACCCTGTCAAGGTGATGGACTGGCAGTTAAACGTATTATAAACTGTTAACTCTCAGTGACAAAAAAAAGAGAGAGAGAGAAAGGGAACAAAAGAGGGGAGGGGGATGCGATGGGCAACAACCCCCTCCACCCCTAAAGTAACAAAGCAGAAATGTGACTAATCATAGAGGATTAATCAGTTACCCATTCTACTGATCCAAAAAGGTTGCAAGGTTTTGGTTCTGTTGGGTTAGCTTTTTCTCTTCTGCCCCTCTGCGGTCAGAGAACCGGATAGCAAATCTGCATTCTTTTAACCAATGTTTATGGTGAATTCAGTTCATTAGCTCTTTAGCAACAAGGCAGAAAACACACTGTTGGCTGGCATCTAACATCAGGTTTTATGCAAACTGTGTTCCTCTGCAATAGTATCTGTTTAGAAGGCAGTTCCAACTGCAGGCAGGCATGTAGCTGGGGGGGGGGGGGGCTTGAGGTGCTTGAGCACCCCCCCCCCTTGAAATTCTCATGGTGGTCTGCGAGAAGGCCTTACTGGTACATTATTTCAACTGTTATGTTTATTCATATCATGATCTGATCACCATGCTCAATATATCCCATATGCACAGGGTACTTGGGTAACAATACAAAAGGTTTGCTAGGGTAGACCCTCTTTCACTCAGACTCAGCCCCCCCCCCCCCCGAATCAAACTCAGCTCCCCCTGAATCATAATCCTGACTACAGGCCTGGCCAGGGTATTATTATTATTATTATTATTATTACTACTACTACTACTACTACTACTACAAGATGAGTCCACAGCAGACAAGATCACTCTGCTGGATGTTCCATTGGATCACACGTCGGACACTTCCCAAGTGTCTAGGACTGTGTGATGTATCGGCAAATAACGCGTGCCGATTTGAGTAGGGTGGCCTTTTGCAGCTGACAGGTGGTGATTTTGTCAGCACCGATTGTGTTTAAGTGCAGGTCAAGGTCTTGAGGCACTGCACCCAGTGTGCCCATCACCACTGGGACCTCCTTGACAGGCTTGTGCCAGAGTATTGTTGTTATTGTTATTATTGTTGTTGTTATTATTATTATTATTATTATTATTATTATTATTATTAACCATCAAGGTTGTTAAGATTTTCTGGAGGGGCCCTGCTCTCAGTCCCACCGCCTTCGCAATCGCGTTTGGTGGGGACGAGGGACAGGGCCTTTTCGGTGGTGGCCCCTCTGCTTTGGAACTCCCCCCCGATGGAGATTAGATCTGCCCCTTCCCTCCTGATGTTTAGAAAGCTGGCAAAAACATGGCTTTGGGATACTGCATTTGCAGAATGATGACTGAGTCAATAACTGCTGACCTTTCTGGCGGATGGCAATGAATTTGTGATTCATTCTGACGAACTGATTTTTGCTGTAACTTGTATGAATTGTATGAATTGCATTTTAATGTATTTTATATTGATGATTTATACTGTTTTTCTTATTGTATTGAATCTTATGTTGTTAGCCGGCCTGAGTCCCTCCTCGGAGGTCGAGAAGACCGGGTTATAAAAACTCTAAATAAATAAGTAAATATTATTATTATTATTATTAGAAACATAACAAGATGAATCCACAGCAAACAAGATCACTCTGCTGGCTGTTGTATTGGATGACACATCGGACACTTCAAAAGCGTCTAGGACTGTGTGATGTATCAACAAATAATGTGTACAGATCCTAATAAGGTGGCCTTTTGCAGCTGGTAGATGGTAATCTTGTCAGTGGCGAATCGATGTGTTTAAGTGCAGGCCAGGCATGTAGCCGGGGGGGGGGGGGGGGGGGGAGGGGTTTGAGGGGCTTCACCCCCCCCCCCCCCGAAATTCTCATGGTGGTCTGCAAGAAGGCCTTACTGGTACATTATTTAAACTGTTATGTTTATTCATATCATGATCTGATCACCATACTCAATATATCCCATATGCATGGGGGTATTTGGGGTAATGATACAAAAGGTTGGCTAGGGTAGACCCTTTTTGACTCAGACTCAGCCCCCCCCCCCCCCCCGACTCAAACTCAGCCCCTCCCAAATCAAAATTCTGGCTACGGGCTTGACTGCAGGTAGCAAGGGTGAAAAACAGAGATCTTACATCACTAAGAATGTGTTTGCATGCTCAAGCCGAAGTCCACTAATATAATAATAATAATAATAATAATAATAATAATAATAATAATAAGGGAATCGGTGCGGCTTACATGAAGCAGAGTCCACAATACATCCAGAATACATCCATAATACATCCATAATAAAGCACTAGCAAACAAACAATTCAAAACAGTTAAAATATATCTCATAAACAAAAATAAAATAAGCAATATAGTAACACAACAAGCAATTCAAAACCTATGGCTGGGCCAAAATTTTAAAAAATAATGCTGGGCATGGGCAAGGTAGGATATAACTGGGATAGAAATTTCAGAGGGGATAAGGCATGCAAATCAATCCTAAATAAATAATAAAGTGCATTTTGAGGACATATTGCTGAGAGTTTCAATTATTCTGGAAATGCAAATTGGAACAACCACGCTTTCAGGCTCCTCCTAAAGATTGCCAGAGTTGGGGCTAAGATTGCCAGCCTGCTTTCAAAGACAACTTATTTATTGTTGAAGGCTTTCATGGCTGGAATCACTGGGTTGTTGTAGGTTTTTCCGGGCTATATGGCCATGTTCTAGAGGCATTTTCTCCTGACGTTTCGCCTGCATCTATGGCAAGCATCCTCAGAGGTAGCTACCTCTGAGGTATGGCAAGCTACCTCTGAGGATGCTTGCCATAGATGCAGGTGAAACATCAGGAGAAAATGCCTCTAGAACATGGCCATATAGCCCAGAAAAACCTACAACAACCCAGCAACTTATTTATTTCATATCAAAAGCATTGCATAAATTAGTATAAAACCAATAAAAAAATAGGAGTGCAGGTGGCTAAATATATTTTGACCAAAAACGGGCAACAGCAATGGCATTGTCTGTAACCTCCAACAATTCTTCCTCTGTACATGAGGAAAGGCATAGTGGACAAGCATACAGATTCAGAGTTCTGCTCTACAGTCACATAAGGTCTGGGATTCTTTTTGTTGTTCACTCGTTCAGTCGTCTCCGACTCTTTGTGACCTCATGGACCAGCCCACACCAGAGCTCCCTGTCGGCCGTTACCACCCCCAGCTCCCTCAAGGTCAGTCCAGTCACTTCAAGGATGCCATCCATCCATCTTGCCCTTGGTCGGCCCCTCTTCCTTTTGCCTTCCACTTTCCCCAGCATAATTGTCTTCTTTTAGGTAGTGCCATTTGGCCAGGTTGCAACTAGGCCAGTGGCTTTTGCAGCACACAAAGAATGATAGCTTTCTTATTGATGTTTTATCATCATTATACATAGAAGTTCTGTTGAGCTATCACAAATAATAGCATTTTAGGCAGAAGATGGGGTGGTGAACTCTAAAGAACTACTAATGTATTGTTTTTTCTTATCAAATATTTATTTTTATTTTCAAATATAAAAAATATGATATGTTAAAGTCAATGGTATGACCTTTCCATGGGAGTGGGATTACTTACTCCTTACTTAGGTGATCCCTCGTTGTCTGAGTACGATTGTCTTCCAAGGTCGGTGTACTGACGGTGGGACCGTAGGTGACTATGGCGTCCTATTCTTGACCTGCATGTCCTCCCTTCCACAGTGAGGACATTGGTTTCCAGGTGGAAGGCACTCCCAGTCGTCCCTGACCATGGAAGCCATCAAGGATGTATTCTACCCACAATATTTTTGTCACCCTGTTTAGATACACATTGGCCTGGAGAGTCTAGCTGACAGAGATACCGTACCATCTAACCAGTGTGCAACTGGCTTGTGAATCTGTCGTGGTTGGTATTGAGGCTACTTGGGTAAGTAGGTGAAAGATATCCTAGGGAAGGAAAGCTTCTCTCTCACTCACTCCCATTGTCTCCTTTTCCCCTCACCGTCATCTTCACTTCTGATGTGCATAGCATGTTTCAGTCAGGTCCAATGCAGAAGACACAATAAAATTGCACCCAGGCAAGATGAAAAAGAACAGAAAAACTTTACTCTTAATAGCAGAGTTAAAACATAAACTTTGCAATGTTGCAAACAAAAACAAACAGTGCAACAAACTTACATAGTCCTTGAAAGCAATACACTATAAGACTTCTTCATCGTCATCCAAATGAGAGACCAGTAGAAATAGTTGAGCAAAATACCTGAGCAAATTCTCCTCAGAGCAAAGGCTAAACTGTATTCTAAAATCCATGGAGTTATACCCCACTGGGTGTGGACCAAACTTACTAGTTGACCTACATTAGCAGCTGCACATAATAATCAACAGTACAAGGTTTTCTTTAACACACACACACACACACACACACACACACTTGATCCTGTTACGACTTACTGTAACAACTTCTACTTCTGCTTCCCCTTCTCCAGAATCCTCTGCCTGCTGTGTCTGCTTCTTTCACCAAACCCACATCTTTTTGCTCCTCAGAGCAAAAGCTGAACTGTATTCCAAAAACCAATACAGTTATACCCCACCGGGTGTGGACCAAACTTACTAGTTGACCTCCATTAGCAGCTGCACAAAATAATCAACAGTACAAGATTTTCTTTAACACACACACACACACTTGATCCTGTTACGACTTACTGTAACAACTTCTACTTCTGCTTCCCCTTCTCCAGAATCCTCTGCCTGCTGTGTCTTCTTTCACCAAACGCACATCTTTTTGCTCCTCAGAGCAAAAGCTGAACTGTATTCTAAAACTCATACAGTTATACCCCACTGGGTGTGGACCAAACTTACTAGTTGACCTACATTAGCAGCTGCACATAATAATCAACAGTACAAGATTTTCTTTAACACACACACACACACACATACTTGATCCTATTACGACTTACTGTAACAACTTCTACTTGTACTTTCCCTTCTCCAGAATCCTCTGCCTGCTGTGTCTGCTTCTTTCACCAAACCCACGTCTTTTTGCTCCTAAGAGCAAAAGCTGAACTGTATTCTAAACACATACTTGATCCTGTTACGACTTACTGTAACAACTTCTACTTGTACTTCCCCTTCTCCAGAATCCTCTGCCGGTGTCTGCTTCTTCCACCCAACCTACATCTTTTTGCTCCTCAGTGCAAAAGCTGAACTGTATTCTAAAACCCATACAGTTATACCCCACCAGGTGAGGACCAAACTTACTAGTTGACCTACATTAGCAGCTGCACATAATAATCAACAGTACAAGGTTTTCTTTAACACACACACACACACACACACACATTTGATCCTGTTACGACTTACTGTAACAACTTTTACTTCTGCTTCCTCTTCTCCAGAATCCTCTGCCTGTGTCTGCTTCTTTCACCAAACCCACATCTTTTTGCTCCTCAGAGCAAAAGCTGAACTGTATTCTAAAACTCATACAGTTATACCCCACCGGGTGAGGACCAAACTTACTAGTTGACCTCCATTAGCAGCTGCACATAATAATCAACAGTACAAGGTTTTCTTTAACACACACACACACACACACACACACACACATACTTGATCCTGTTTCGACTTACTGTAACAACTTCTACTTGTACTTCCCCTTCTCCAGAATCCTCTGCCTGTGTCTGCTTCTTTCACCAAACCCACATCTTTTTGCTCCTCAGAGCAAAAGCTGAACTGTATTCTAAAACTCATACAGTTATACCCCACTGGGTGTGGACCAAACTTACTAGTTGACCTACATTAGCAGCTGCACATAATAATCAACAGTACAAGGTTTTCTTTAACACACACACACACATACTTGATCCTGTTACGACTTACTGTAACAACTTCTACTTGTACTTCCCCTTCTCCAGAATCCTTTGCCTGCTGTGTCTGCTTCTTCCACCAAACCCACGTCTTTTGCAAAATAATTATGGGCACATTAGGCCAATTCTCTCCTCCCTTTCCATGCAAGGCTACAGCCAAGAAGCAGTTAAAATTATGAGGTAGGGCATTCCACCCAGCTATTAATGTCCTGCAATTCATCTGCAGTTCTGGCCCCACCTCAGCCCCCCCTTCAAGTACCGTTCTGTTTTTTAAAGCAGCTTTGAAGGAATGCTCTCCAGTGGACTGCAGCCTGTCACTGTTCCCCGTCATGTGTCCGATAATTAAAATCTGACTGATTTATGGACTGGCATCAACCATCACAGCTCAAGAGTCAGATGATGTTCATCCTTCCCAAGGCTAAATTTACTTGGTGAAAAGGGGCCGCTCGCTTCCAGGCTAAGCTGTCATTCAGCTGCCGTGGAAACCATAAAGATAGCTAACAGAGCCCCAGCCAGCAGCCCTTAAGTTTATTTTATTCTAATATTTATTGCCACCCAGAAAATGAACATAATACAGACAAGTTAGTGAGCGCACTGCACCAGTGATTTGTGAGGCTGCGAGTGCCGCAAGAGCAAAACAAGTCTCGCTGTGTTAAAATAAAATAGAACACTCGTTCTTTCTCTTCTCTCCCACATCTCAAAAAGTACGGATTTGAGGAGAGGGAGGCACGGCTGGGGTGGGCACATTGGCGTAGGCACAGTCCTTGGAGTAACGTTCTTAATAGACCCATGGTTTTTTTTTTGTTTTTTGGAGGGTGGGATTGTGAAGAGAGCGAAGAAATGCCAACAATGGAAGGGGTGGGGGTAAACTTATTGAAAATGGCAGCTCGCAATTCCTCAGGGTCACAGTCTCAGTAGCAGTGATGGAACAGGCTGTTTAAAAATGATTTAAACGGCAGTGAACAAGAGCGGAGGCTTAGAGGATCGCTCTCCTGTAGCCTTGAGGGATAGATCTAACTTATCCTCTGCTTCCTAGTGTCTCTTTACCCCTCTCGGGATGGCAATGGGGCAGTGGCGCGGCTTCACGGGCCCTACGCCTTTTCTGGTTCAAAGACATCACATGCTTCATGCATAATCCTCCAATTGTCGTGATTGGGCTCTCTTTCTTTCCTCTTTAGGCGATTCCTCGTTGTCCGAGGAGGATTGTCTTCCAAGATCGGTGTCCTGGCAGTGGGTCTGTAGGTGATTCTTGACCAGCATGTTCTTCCTTCCGCAGTGAGGACATCGGTTTCCAGAATCTTGCATAACATATCCTGGCTGCTGTCACTAAATAGTTGAATAGTATATCTTTATTTTTTTCTAGTTCTGTTTCTAATATTTCCAATAAGAAAAAAAATCTGGTTTAAACTTTATTTTAATTTCTAATATCTTTACATGTCCACCTTACTTACTTAGGTGATCCCTCATAGTCTGAGGATGATGGTCCTCCAAGTTTGGTGTTCTGGTGGTGAGTCTGTAGGTGACTGTGGTGCCCAATTTTTGACCTGCATGTTCTCCCGCAGTGAGGGCATTGGTTTCCAGGTGGAAGGCGGTCCCGGTCAGGGTTGGCTTGACGCACCTTCCTCTTGGCACATTTCTCTCTTTTGCCCTCCATTCGTGCCTCTTCAAATTCTACAGCACTGCTGTCACAGCCGACCTCCAACTGGAGCGCTCAAGGGCCATGGCTTCCCAGTTCTCAGTCTCTATGTCAGAGTTCTTAAGGTTGGCTTTGAGACCATCTTTAAATCTCTTTTCCTGCCCACCACCATTCCATTTTCCATTCTTGAGTTTGGAGTAGAGCAACTACTTTGGGAGACGGTGGTCGGGCATCCGGACAACGTGGCTGATCCAGTGGAGTTTATGGCGGAGGACCATCGCTTCAATGCTGGTGGTCTTTGCTTCTTCCAGCATGCTGACATTTGTCCGCTTGTCTTCCCAAGAGATTTGCAGGAATTTTTGGAGGCAGCGCTGATGGAGTCGTTCCAGGAGTTACATGTGATGTCTGTAGACAGTCCACATTTTGCAGGTGTAGAGCAGGGTTGGGAGGACAATAGCTTTATAAGCAAGCATCTTGGCATCCCTACGGATGTCCCGGTCCTCAAACACTCTCTGCTTCATTCGAAAAAAAGCTGCACTTGGTTCGTTCAAAGAATTAGTGAGGCGATGATAGGAGACATCTCTACTTGAAATCCTAGAGAGCCATCGCCAGTCAGAGAAGGTGATCTTGGGCCAGGTGGGTCAATGGTTTGACTCACGAGAAGGCAGTTTCCCATGCGTCTTCTAATTAAACAGAGAAGAACTGGGGATTTTCTACAATACACACCGCCCAAATGAGCATTTTGGCATAGACGGTATCACAAGACAGTTTCTTATCCTCACAAGAGAAGTGTGATGGCTCTGCTGAACTTCAGTGTAACAGTTACCCACCCACGTTATGCTGCGTGTCTGAAACAAGCCATTTTAACTTGAAATCTCACTCTCGCCAAATGTTTGCATTTCCGAAGGCGCGGAGGAAGACATCAAGTTGACAATAACGTATTTTCAGCAAAAGCCGTGCCTGCTATTCTGTCAGACATAATTTGTTTCCTAACCAATGATGCTATTTAATCAAAACTCACACCAGCTCCTTTAAAAAGCATTTAAGGAACTAAAGAAGAAACTTTGCGTGCCAGGGGTGGTTGAGATGATGGTTGCCCACCCTTCCTTCCTTCCTTCCTTCCTTCCTTCCTTCCTTCCTTCCTTCCTTTTTCCTCCCTCCCTCCCTCTTTCCTTTCTGCATTAAATCATCAAATCAACCCTTATGACTTTTCTCCACTCTCTCCAAATGAATTCTTAACAATCTATGCCAATTTTCCAAAAAAAAAAAAAAAATTAACATAGAAGTCCAAAGCTGCCATTTATGTTTCTGATAATACTAAATTAATTCCTAAGCCGCGAAGCATAAAGGAGATGCATATTTGAGATGCAGGCCACATGGAGCCATATGGCTTCGGGGAGACAGTCTCTGTGATGTGCGTGGCTACGCATCGTACTGTCCCTGGCATACACACCTGAAGTTCGTGCCCCTTAATGTAATTGGACAGTTTTGTTTATGAAAACGGCCTGTTCTGCCAAATGCTGAAGTCCTCGCTTTGACAGATATATCACTTTTTCAATGTGAGTGTATTTTGAAGCGAGCTGACACACGATCAAGTTCTCTTTTAATATCCCTTCAGCAAACCTGACACTTGTCCAGCAGGGTTTTGTGTCGTATCCAACTGTCAACTACCACAGTGGCATTGTGGGAAAGTGGGGAAGGAGGAAAAAGAGCCAGCCGTTCGAGATGAGAGGGAGAAATGTGCTTCACAGATTCCTTTCTCAACTCCCCATCAAAGGAAGGAAGGGCTTAGGTCTGGAGTTCTTCTACAAGACAACATAATACAGGCTAACCTGGGTTTCAATGCTACCTAGTTGCGCATTTCTTTGTTCATCTCTCTTAATTGTTAGGGGATTTTGCACAACTAAAACTTGTGCGCCAGCTGAGCCCGTACCTTGAGAAGGCTGACTTGGCAACGGTAGTCCACGCTTTGGTTACATCCTGTTTAGACTACTGCAACGCACTCTATGTGGGGTTGCCTATGAAGACTGCCCGGAAGCTGCAGCAAGTACAACGTGCAGCAGCCAGATTACTAACAGGTACTGGGTACAGGGAGCACACCACTCCGCTGTTACACCAGCTCCACTGGCTGCCAATTAGCTTCCGAGCACAATTCAAAGTGCTGGTGTTAACCTATAAAGCCCTAAATGACTCCGGCCCTGTTTACCTCTCCGAACGTATTCTCCCCTATGAACCATCAAGATTACTAAGATCGTCTGGAGAAGCCCTGCTCTCGGTCCCACCGGCCTCGCAAGCACGTCTGGTGGGGACAAGGAACAGGACCTTCTCGGTGGTGGCCCCTCGACTCTGGAACTCTCTCCCACTGGAGATCAAAACCGCCCTGTCTATCCTGACATTCAGGAAACAGGTGAAGTCGTGGTTATGGAGGCAGGCTTTCGAAGAATGAGACAATGATATGGATGGAAGACAGTTTATATTCGATTTTAGTATGACGACTGACCACTGTAGTTTTAAATATATGTGCTTTTTTAATGTTTTATTGTAATGTGTATTTTGATATTTTACCGATTGTATGTGTTTTTATGGTTGGAAACCGGGCTGAGTCCCTCTTATGAGGTGAGAAGCTCGGTATATAAAACTTTGAAATAAATAAATAAATAATTTTTCCCCAAACAGCAGAGTATTTCAAAGTACAGAAAGAATACTTAGTAGAGCAACCTTCCTAATGTTGTGACCCCTGAATACAGTTCCTCATGTTGTGGTGACCCCACAACCATAACATTATTTTCCTTGCTACTTCATAACTGTAATTTTGCTCCTGGGTTGTTGTAGGTTTTTCTGGGCTATATGGCCATGGTCTAGAGGCATTTTCTCCTGACGTTTCGCCTGCATCTATGGCAAGCATCCTCAGAGGTAGTGATGTCTATTGGAAGTAGGAAAATGGGTTTATATATCTCAACAAAAATACTCTCAACAAAAGATTCCCCCCAGGCACTTCCAAGCCATTAAATCAAGGTGGTCAGTTCAACATTCACACCTAGCTCAAGCAGACAAGAGTCCTTTGTCCCACCCTGGTCATTCCACAGATATATATTCCACAGATATATATATATATATATATAACCCTCAATCTTCTTCTTAATCCTTTAATTTGGGGTTTGGTGCCTCTTCCTCTAAGGATAAGGGGCTGAGCACCCAAGAGTGAATCCCATCCATCTTGGAAATGTCCGTCCAAGGGTGTATCCACACTGCACACTTGGAGCAGTTTGATTGATACTACTTCGCTTCACTTCACTTTATTTCTTAATTAGTCGCTCTCCACCAAGGTGCTCCTAGTGACTTACAGTCTAAAACAGCATTTACACAATATAAAAACATTCAACATAAAAACATTCAACAGTGACTATTTGGCAAATTAGATCTGATGACTTAAATGCACAACCAAACAGCCAAGTCTTGAGCGCCTTTACAAAAGGTTGCAAATCCAACATTGCTCTAATGTATGGAGGCAAAGAGTTCCACAGAATTGGAGCATAGGTCGAAAAAGCTCTACTATGCCTTGTAGCTTTCAGGTGTCCTCCCTCCCTCGGGCCTGGGATGTAGAGGAGATTTTCCTGGGTGGATGGAGGTGACCACAGATGGAGAAAAGGAATGAGGCGGTCCCTAAGATAGAAAGGTCCTTGGCCATTTTGAGCTCTAAATGTCAGGATCAGGATCTTGTAAGAGATCCGATGTTCTCTTGGTAGCCAATGCAGTTGTTGCAGAATCGGTGTCATGTGGGATCTTAGAGATGATCCCGCTAGAAGCCTGGCCGCCACATTTTGGACCATCCGAATCTTCAGGGTTGTTGACTTTGGAAGGCCGGCATATAAGGCGTTGCAATAGTCCAACCTCGTGGTGACTGTTGCGTGGATTACCATTGCCAATGCTTCTACCGAAAGGTAGGATGCTAATTTCCTTGCCTGGTGAAGGTGAGAAAAGGCCTGCTTCCTTATGGCAGTGATCTGGGCCTCCATCGTCAGCGATGAGTCCAACACAGCCCCAAGGCTTTTGACAGTGGCAGACGGAACCAGAGCTTCCCCATCAAAATCAGGCAGAGACTGGGTTAATTCTGGCAGCTGGCCAGGCCAGAGTATCTCAGTTTTTGCAGGATTCACTTTGAGTCTGCTTGCTCGTAGCCAACTCCTCACTGCTTCCAAACACAGCCTAAAGTTCTCAGGAATCACAGTGGTTGTTCCAGGTTCGAGACGCAAGAGTAGCTGGGTATCATCTGCATACTGGTAGCACTCTAGGCCAAAGCTCCACAAGTCCAGCAAGTGGCCGGACGTAGATGTTAAATATCATTTAACTACCTTTTCTTCCTCCTATGAGATTTCAGGACTTGATGAGGTATTTGGAATTCTCTAATGATCTCCCCTTAAGTACAACATGAGAGCTATCTTAGAGAGAATGCTAATTATTCAAGAAATTACAAATCTCAGGATTGCCATTAAAGTGGTACCAAGCTAGTATAATTGTGCAATGTAGACACAGTGGCCATCAATACAAGAAACTCAAGTGGATCTTTGTGGCACCAGTCCTAATGAAGGCCACTAATGGTCATCAATGGCCATGTATTCCCTGTCATGTTTCAATGAAAGTACCAGAAGAAGAGTTTAAATTGAAGCTTATTTCCCTTCCTGGCAAGATGATTCAACCTACTTTCTGTTTAAACAAACTATATTGGGCAAAAAGGAAAGGGCATCAATTTGCTTTAAATTTCATCCATCAAAGTCAAAGCAGCAGACTTCTTCCTTTTATATGATGCTCTTAATCTCTCCATGCTCTGAAGTTCATTTGTCCCACATTACTGGCCTTGCTAGTTGCACCTGCAGGTCTGGCTTATTTCAAAAGCCCTCCGTGCAGACAACATAATGAAGCTCTGCCGGCCATATCCACCCCCCCTACCCCCCACCCCGGCCTTTAATAGCAGAAACAAAATTGGGATAAACATCAAGAGAGGAAACTGTATCACAGGAAGCTCAAAAAGCTCACTTTCCAACCAGAATTGCCAGGCAATTAGAAAATTTGCAGATCTCTCCACATAACACTGAAAATCAACAAAGCAGTGCCCACCTCTATTGCCTGTAATATGTATACTAAACATTTAAAACCATTGGTATGTTGTTAAACATTAGGGCTGTCCAACCATGGAAAAAATTGTTTCTAAACTCGTTTTTAGGGGTTTTTTGCGTTTCGTGATTTAAAAGAATTCCGAAATTTTTCTTTAAAAAAATTCGATATTTACAAAATTTCGGAAATTACAAAACAATTACGAAACAATTACGAATTGATTATGAATCGATTTGTTAATGGCGGCCGCGATCGCGCAATACGCTAAAAAAACCTCCAAACGGGACAGGGGGAACTTCTGAAGCTTCCCTCTCCCTCTGTTGTTGACTGTTGGTGTGATAATTATATATATTTTTTTTTACTGAGAAAACAAACAGCAACCCTAAAACTTTCACCAGACATGCGGAAATAATAACGAAACAATAACGAAACAATAACGAAACAATAACGAAACAATTACAAAACGAATTGGAAAAATTCGTTTCGTTTTTTAGTTGCTCCTGAATGGTTCAATATCGCTTCGTTATCAAAAAAGTAACGAATTAATAACGAATTACGAAATTAACGAACAAAACCACCCAGCCCTATTAAACACCACTGATTTGAGTTTTACAGTGCTGCTTTGCCCACATACAGATACAAGATAGAGAGTAGACTTGTCACGAAAATATAATTGCAGATGTGATCAATGTGGAGATCATCCAGAGTTTCGGGGTGCGGTGTCATCTGCACGCAGATGATGTCCAACTCTGCCACTCCTTCCCACCTGCTACTAAGGAGGCTGTCCAGGTCCTCCTTAGTAGCTTGGCCGCTGTGACGGTCTGGATGAGGGCGAACAAATTGAAATTGAATCCAGACAAGACAGAGGTCCTCCTGGTCAGTCGCAAGGCCGAACAGGGCATAGGGTTACAGCCTGTGTTGGATGGGGTTACACTCCCCCTGAAGACGCAGATTCACAGCTTGGGAGTGACCCTGGATTCATCGCTGAGCCTGGAACCCCAGGTTTCAGCGATGACCAGGGGAGCATTCGCACAGTTAAAACTTGTGTGCCAGCTGCGCCCGTACCCTGGGAAGTCTGACTTGGTCACGGTAGTCCATGCTCTGGTTACATCCCATATAGACTACTGCAACACTCTCTACGTAGGGTTGCCTTTGAAGACTGCTCGGAAGCTTCAAATGATCCAATGCTCGGCAGCCAGGTTGCTAACAGGTGTGGTACTCAGGGAGCATACGACTCCTCTGTTGCGCCAGCTCCACTGGCTGCCATTTTGCTACCGGGCACAATTCAAAGTGCTGGCGTTAGCCTATAAAGCCCTAAACGGTTCTGGCCCGACTTACCTGTCCGAACGCATCTCCTCCTATGAACCGGCACGGACATTAAGATCATCTGGGGAGGCCCTGCTCTCAGTCCCGCCTGCATCACAGGCACGCCTGGCGGGAACGAGAGACAGGGCCTTCTCAGTGGTGGCCCCTCGGCTGTGGAACGCCCTTCCTATAGATATCAGATCAGCCTGGCTGTTCGAACAAGCATTAGATTAAGCAGTGTAATGAATATAGGAACACGGATTAATGGATGATGAGATAGGATTCTGATTTTACTGATGAGATGCTAATGATTGTTATATTGATGTTTAATTGTTGATGATGCTATTGTTTTAACTGTCCCATAATCGTTTTATGGTGTTTTGCATTGAATTTTGCGGTTGTTAATCGCTTTGAGTCGCCTGAGGGCTGAGAAAAGTGGTATATAAATAAAGTAAAGTAAATTATTTATTTATTTATTTATTTATTTATTTAGAGCTTTTATAACCCGGTCTTCTCGACCTCCGAAGAGGGACTCAGGCCGGCTAACAGCGGAAAATTCAACACAAATATAGTAAACATAATAGCATCATAATACATTAATACAAAATACATTAAAATACAGATCATACAATATCATACGATTACAAAAGCCAGGTCGTCAGAATAAAATCACAAATTCATCACCATCCACCTTTAGTGTGGTCAGCCGTTATTGACTCGATCATCATTCTGAAAATGCTATACTCCAAAGTCAAGATTTTACCAGCTTTCTGAAAGTCAGGAGGGAAGGGGCAGATTTAATCTCCAACGGGAGAGAGTTCCAGAGCCGAGGGACCACCATTGAGAAGGCCCTGTCCCTCGTCCCCACCAAATGCGATTGCGAGGGTGGTGGGACTGAGAGCAGGGCCCCTCCAGAAGATCTTAACAACCTTGATGGTTCATAGGGGAGAATCCATTCGGACAGGCAAACTGGGCCGGAGTCGTTTAGGGATTTATAGGTCAACACCAGCACTTTGAATTGTGCTCGGAAGCTGATTGGCAGCAGAGGAGTAGTATGCTCCCTGTACCCCGCTCCTCTTAGTAATCTGGCTGCTGCTCATTGGACTAGTTGAAGCTTCCGGGGAGTCTTCAGAGGCAACCCCACATAGAGAGCATTGCAGTAGTCTATACGGGATGTAACCAGAGTGTGGACCACCGTGGCCAAGTGTTATATGTATGGGAATTGATGGAAGAATGAAAGGATGTATGAATGGAGCTAATAATTTTGGAAACACCAATATAATATTAAGGCCTGCAATGTCTAACTACCTGGTTGCTGGACTGTAATTAAAAGTTGCTAATAAGAACTGAAAAGTAAACTCTGATAAGAACTGTGACAACGCTTCTTTTGAGTTAAGGAAATGTTTGCAACATTATTTATGTTAAGAAGGAAGGTGTATTTGGAGAGTGGCAGATTTGCAAGGGAGCAATCTGGTCACTTTGGGGCTTCTTTCTCAAGGGAAGAGGAAGAAGTGTGCTTTTGTGTCTTAGATTTTGTGCAGGGAGTCAGGTTTTGTTGTATGGAAAACAGAGATCTGGTCCTTGACACTGTGTTTAGGGAAAGGATGCATTTTGGAGTTGTGAAGTTTTGAAGTTATGGAGGTTTTGGAACTATGATGGAGGGCTGCAGGAAATAAGGGTTTGGCCTACCAGGTATTTCTCCAAGGAGGGAGAAAAGGATGTGGTAACATTTGGGTATGTGGTGATGAATGCATGTACATGTATGTGAATGCCGAGTGAAAATATAACTCCCCTTTGTTTGTTTGTTAACCAATGTAATTGTGAATCCAATGTAGTTGCATAGAAGCTGTATGTCTATATGTCTAAATATTTTCCTGTAATCTGACATACCCTCCCACACTGGAAATTGCAATAAAAAGAACCTATGCTTTAAAGTTATTGAAAAGTCATTCATGAAAGACTAATGTGCACAGATTCATTTTGGCCATTTGCCTTTGGCTTGTTTGGCTTATTTGGACACCTATAAGGGCTCCTCCATTATGTGTTTTTCGACCGAACTGGACCACTTGGCTGCCAGTCATGGCTCATGCTGCTCTATTCAGGATCACGAGACATGCAGAGATGCTCAAGATACCCTTTCTCATATGTAAATGGAAATCATGTCACCATCTCTCAACCTTCTTTTCTCCAAGCTAAACAAACCCAACTCTCCAAGATGCTCCTCACAGGGCTTGGCTTTGATCATTTTGATCATTTTGGTGACCCTTCTCTGGAGACATTCTTGCTTGTCAATACCCATCTTGAATTGTGGTGCCTATATCTGGCCCCAGTGTTGGAGGTGGGCTCTGAATGAAGCAGAAGAGAAAAGGAATATGACTGCCCTTGGTCTTCCCTGCAACACTGGCCAGTTTTAAATTTCTATTGATGCAGCCTAGAGTTTCATTGGCTTTGTTTTAGCTGCCTCATCATATTTTTGACATGTTCAGCTTGTGTACACTAGGACTGGGGCCCTATTCCAACAATGACAGAGGAATACAAACACAGGTTTTTTGGCAATGATTTTTCTCATTTTTCCTAATCTTTAAATGAGTATATTCATCAATTATAAGCAACCTGGGGATCACAACTAGATACAGTGAAGACATCGGCCCTTGCGCTATGCTACTCTGCTGCTGAGTATGCATGCCCAGTGTGGAACACATCTCACCACACTAAAAGAGTGGATGTGGCTCTTAATGAGACATGCCGCATTGCACCACCTGACATCCGCCGGGAAGTAGCAGCCAATAGTGAAAGGACCAAGGCAGTGACATATCCAGTTCATCCCTTGTTTGGGCATCAGCCAGCACGTCAATGACTTAAATCAAAAAATAGTTTTCTAAGATCCACAGAGACACTCGCTGGAACACCTCAGCAAGCGAGAGTCCAAAAGTGGCAGGCTCAAACCCAGAACCTCAATCCATGGGTGATACCAAATGAGAGACTCCCCCCTGGGCACACAGAAGACTGGGTGACTTGGAAGGCGCTGAACAGACTGCGCTCTGGCACCACGAGATGCAGAGCCAACCTTCAGAAATGGGGCCACAAAATGGAATCCACGACATGCGAGTGTGGAGAGGAGCAAACCACTGACCACCTGCTGCAATGCAACCTGAGCCCTGCCACATGATGCACAAGGGAGGACCTCCTTGTAGCAACACCAGAGGCACTCCAAGTGGCCAGATACTGGTCAAAGGACATCTAATCAACTACCAAGCTTGCAAACTTTTGTATGTTTGTTTGTTTGTTCTGTCAAAAATGTAATACAACTGTTCGGTTGCCTGACACGATAAATAAATAAAAATCAATTATGAGGAGAGATTTATTTGTGTGAATTAAGCCTAAGTTAGACATAGAGCAGAAATGAAGAACATTAGACTGCATCTTCTATTAGACTTTCTTGGCATAGTCAATAGGCATGGTTGGGTTCTGTCGAAATTTTCGTAGTTCGGAATAAATTCAGAAAGATTTGCTTAGAAACATCTAGAGCAGTGTTTCTCAACCTTCCTAATGCCGCAACCCCTCAATACAGTTCCTCATGTTGTGGTGACCCCCAACCATAACATTATTTTTGTTGCTCCTTCATAACTGTAATTTCACTAATGTTATGAATCGTAACGTAAATATCTGATATGCAGGTTGCATTTTCATTCACTGGACTAAATTTGGCAAAAATATCTGATACACCCAAATTTGAATATTGGTGGGATTCGAAGTGATTGATGTTGTCATTTGGGAGTTTTAGTTGCTGGGATTGATAGTTCACCTACCATCAAAGAGTATTCTGAATTCCACCAACAATGGAATTGAACCAAACTTGGCACACAGAACTCCCATGATCAACAAAAAATACTGAAATGGTTTAGTGGGCATTGAGCTTGAGTTTGGAAGTTGTAGTTCACCTACATCCAGAGAGCACTATGGACTAAAACAATGATGGATCTAGACCAAAATTGGCACAAATACTCAGTATGCCCAAATGTGAACACTGGTGGAGTTTGTGGGAAATAGACCTTGACATTTGGGAGTTGTAGTTGCTGGGATTTATAGTTCACCTCCAATCAAAGAGCATTTTGAACCCCACCTACAATACAATTGGGTCAAACTTCCCACACAGAACCCCCATAACCAACAGAAAATATTGTGTTTTCTGATGGTCTTTGGCGACCCCTCTTAGACCCCTTCATGATCCCCTCAGGGGTCCCGACCCCCAGGTTGAGAAATGCTGATCTAGAGGGCCATATGATTTTCATCCTCACCTAAAGCTGTTCTGATACAAAAGGAATTATATGCCCTTAATGTCTTTGGGACTAAAACACCACAACAGTTAAAAAATAGGATTCATTCAGGAGTGACAAGATATGAAGGAGACGCAGGTCTTCATCTCAGTGATAGACTGTGCCATTGTTACATTATTAATTGAAAGTGTTTGTGGTAGCATTCTGACGCAACCCATTTGGATTTAATTAAATGTAAATTCAAGCCATAATCTAAGAGCCATAGACCACTCATAAAGAAAGACTGTGAACAGGGAGTGGGTTTTATGACGCATACAGACATTTGGTTCGTATTTTTGAGCTCAACAGCACACACATACATGGCCATGGAAGGTTTGTTTTCGTCTCCCCTTTTCTCTTCCCAGTCTCCGGCAAGTGAGGCGGACACGGAGAGATTGGCCTTTGCCGAGTGTTTATGTTCATTCTGAATTACCGCCTTCTTGTGAACCTTTGATTTATGGGCAGTCTGTTAAATATTTGAATTGAGACCTGCGTACCTGAGCTAATCCATCTGAAAGGAATCATGTTCTCCTAATAGGCCAGGGGTTATGTCATGTCACCTCACTGGCGTGAGGGAAAACATGCTGTTATCAAAGCAGGGAATTTGTTAACAATTTTGAGAATGCATGAGCAAAGGAAGAACTGAATTATTGACTCTTCACTACAATTGGCTGCTGTGGGCTTGCAAATAGCTCCACCGAACCCATGCCTGTTGGGACGGAGAGCGGGAGAAGTGGGTACATAGAAAGCAACCACGCAATACAGAAGCTTTTCCTTTAAAAAGGATGAATGGCTGAAATAGCAATGACTTCATGGAGTGAGAGCGAGCAAAATGCAAAATGCACATACCCACTGACTAATTTGTTATTTCTAACTAGCTGTACCCGCCATGCGTTGTTGTGGCCAACTTTCCCTCCTTTCTCTCCTTTCTTTCTTTCTTTCTTTCTTTTTTCTTTCTCTCCTTTCTTCCCCCTTTTTTCTTCCTTCTCCCTTTCCTTCCTTCTCTTCCTCTTCCTTTCCTTCCCATCTTTTCTTTCCCTTTTGCTTTCTCCTCTTTCTTCCTTCGCTACCTATTCTTCGACTGCAACTCCCAGTAGTCCTCCTTATCGATCTATGTACCCACCTATCTATCTCTATCTAATCTATCTATCTGGAGGATTGCTGGGAGTTGCAGTCAAGGAATAGGAAATTGGAACTATGCAGGGATTGAGACGCTCCCAAAGAAATCCAAGGAGGAGGAAGTTTGCATCTTGGAAGCAGTGCATTTGGATCATCCTCCTCTCCTCAAAGGCCTGATCTAGGGGATGCTGGGAGCTGTAGTCCAGAAGAGAGTGTGGATATGCTATTATGTGTTTAGTTTGCTGGGGGAGTCATTTTTGTACATGCGCTGTAGCATCTTTTGGCTTTATTGGCTTTTTACGTCCCTTCTGCTGTGTTTTCCAGTGTTTTTATGAGTGAAGGTCACTCGATGGCCTGACAGGTGTCTTGTGTCCAAATTTGGTGTCAATTCATCCAATGGTTTTTGAGTTATGTTAATCCCACAAATGAACATTACATGTTTATTTATATAGCTGTACAGTAAGGACCAGGCAACTCTCTAGTGATGATGATTTTGCAAACAGAAATGAAAGAGCTTAACCCACTTCATGTTTCCACTGCTGTTTGCAAACATTTGAGTATATGTGTTCCGATGGCCCAACTTGACCAACAGATTTTATAAAATAGATCCCTTTTTATATTGTCCAGAGAACCTCAAAGGTCCAAATGAAATACAGTGCTTGAGCATGTGGCACTGTAATCTGCAGGTGGAAATATACAATTCCTTTTCATTTCCAACCAAAAAGTACGAACTACAACTCCAAAACCAAAGGACATTGCCTACCAAACCCTTCCAGTATTTTCTGTTGGTCATGGGAGAACTGTGTGCCAAGTTTGGTTCAATTCCATCATTGATGGAGTTCAGAGTGCTCTTTGATTGTAGGTGAACTATAAATCCCAGCAACTACAACTCCCAAATGACAAAATCAATTTTTTGAGTGACAGACATACATTGGGTGAAGACGTGGTTATGGAGACAGGCTTTCGAAGAATGAGACAATGATCTGGATGGAAGATGGTGTATATTCGATTTCAGTATGACGACTGACCACTGTAGTTTTAAATATATGTGCTTTTTAAATGTTTTATTGTAATGTGTACTTTGATATTTTACCGATTGTATGCGTTTTTATGGTTGGAAACCGGGCTGAGTCCCTCTTATGAGGTGAGAAGCTCGGTATATAAAACTTTGAAATAAATAAATAAATAAATAATTGGGTTGTTAGGTGTCTTGTGTCTAAACTTGGTGTCAATTCATCCAGTCGTTTTTGAGTTCTGTTAATCCCACAAACGAACAATACATTTTTATTTATATAGATTATTATTATTATTGCTTCTTTGTATTTTATTTTGCCGTACTGTAATTTTGAGTTTGGCCTCATGTTAGCTGCCCCGAGTCCCCTTTGGGGAGATGGTGGCGGGGTATAAATAAAGATTATTATTATTATTATTATTATTATTATTATTATTATTATTATTTACTCAATTTGGGCACAAATCCAAAACAAAAATCCAGGGTGAAACAAACAATTAAAAAAACCTACAGCACTGCTTTGTTTGAATGAGAGTGATGGAATGCCAATGCTGGCTTCTCTTGACCCATCATGACCCTCAGGCCTAATGCCATGCCTAGAGAAAATACATTTTACCCCACTCTGAAACGAAATAGGAATTTTACAAGGCAAGTGTTGAATGAAACTTAAGTAGGTTAAAGAAGATGGATGCTCAGAACAAAAAAAAAGTCTGTGTGCATATTTACAAAAGCAAATAAACATGTGTGTGTGTGTGTCTGTGTGTGTGTGTGTGTACACACACGAGATTTGTTTCCTGTGCATGGGCCTGGGCTTTATTATTTTTTGTTCATTACATGTTCCAACCTACCATCTGTCTCAAGGGAATAGTGAAGATTAGAAGAGTGTCATGTAGCAGTTTGAAGAATCTGCAAAGAAAAGTAGTCTAGTGTGCAAGCGAATGTCGACACATTTAGCCATGAGACACATTCACCTTAAAAAGCCGCTTTCTTTAATCCAGGCAGATGTCGGATTGAGCTTTTAGTCTTACATGTCATGGTAGATTGACAACAAATTACACTGTGTAACAATATTTGAAAAATGTTTTGTTCCTGGTTTGAAAGTCTTATTTCCTGTTTAATTGTGAGGTCCTGACTTTGAAAGGAGTTGTTCTATTCCAGAAACATTGTTTTTGTGGCTGCCATAAACTATGTTGTATTAATTGAGACTTGATGAGATATTTGTTGAAAAACTAGAGCAAAATGTGCTGAAGGATGTCTCTCCAAAACAAAGGTTTTTTTCCGTTTAATAAACATTTAATAAAGCAATTAGGAAATTACATTTATAACCCAAGGACAAAAATCTTGTTACATAGTAGGCTTGGTTGATCAAAAAACAAAAAAAAAGGTTCAAAACCCATTTCGGATGTAGGGGGTGCTGGTGGTTAGATTCGGAATTTAATTCCAATTTTTTCCGAAAAACAATCGGACCTTTCTGAAATTTCTGAATTGCTTCATTAATGGCAGATGTGATTGTGAAATATGCACAAATGCAGCAAATGGCACTGAGAAAGAAACTATGGGATTTCTAGTGTCCTCTTGTTGTCGCTGAGCTAGTTTCTGATGATGAGGATGATGGGATTCAGATTCCTTTTGGGTTTCAGCTTCCTGGCTCTTTGTCTATGCCTCAAATCTCTGAGCCTGTTTCCGAGGCTCTCACAGACAGTGCAGTGTCAACACAGCTGTTTTCACCAGAAAGGAATTTTAACGAAGGAAATAGAGAGCAGGTGCCTTCCCACAATGATATCGAAAGTGTAGATAAAGATTTGACCCGAGAAGCTCGCCTTGATCTCCGGGTCAGGTGCACTTTGCGTCTGGCAAGCAGACGGGAGGCTAGCTCGATGCAAGGTTGTCGCAATGCTTTTATGATGCTGAGAGCTACAAAAGTGGAGGCATTACTTTTCATTCAACTCTCGTACACTCCCTATCATAATGTAGTTGAGTAATTTTTAACTACTCACTGATTTCCTTCTGTCATGACATTGCTGTGTTCAGAGAGGGGTAAGGGCAAAGGGAATCCTGGGGTCTATTCCTGGAAAGGGGGGGGGGCAGGAATAGTTTTCTGGGACTATCTGAGATTGTGTCTGTGAATTTTCTCCCTTTTCAGTTGTCTAGCTTTATTGCTCTGTTTATTTTATTTGGTAATAAATAAATTCTATTTAAAATCATATTATGTGATTATGTCTGTTAGGGTTGTCAATTTTTATTTTTTGGTTAATCTCTGTTTGGTATTAAGTTTATAGTAATGGCTGTTCTGTTTTCTTTGATGTGTATGGTTTTGATGTAATTTGTTAATATGTCTTTTGATTTAGCTGGCACTGAATGTTTGCCATATTTGTTAGAAACCACCCTGGGTCCCTTCAGGGAGATAAGGCAATCTACAAATACATTATTATTATCATTATCATTATTATCATTATTATTCTTATTTTCTATTTGGGTGTTCTTGGACTTTGACAACTTGGCCACATCATAGAATCAAAGAGTTGGAAGAGACCTCCTGGGCCATCATCCAGTCCAACCCCATTCTGCCAAGAAGCAGGAATATTGCATTCAAATCACCCCTGACAGATGGCCATCCAGCCTCTGTTTAAAAGCTTCCAAAGAAGGAGCCTCCATCACACTCCGGGGCAGAGAGTTCCACTGCTGAACGGCTCTCACAGTCAGGAAGTTCTTCCTCGTGTTCAGATGGAATCTCCTCTCTTGTAGTTTGAAGCCATTGTTCCCTTGCGTCCTAGTCTCCAGGGAAGCAGAAAACAAGCTTGCTCCCTCCTCCTTCCTGTGGCTTCCTCTCACATATTTATACATGGCTATCCTATCCCCTCTCAGCCTTCTCTTCTTCAGGCTAAACATGCCCAGCTCCTTAAGCCACTCCTCATAGGGCTTGTTCTCCAGACCCTTGATCATTTTAGTCGCCCTCCTCTGGACACATTCCAGCTTAGAGTCAATATCTCTCTTCAATTGTGGTGCCCAGAATTGGACACAATATTCCAGGTGTGGTCTAACCAATGCGGAATAGAGCATGGGGAGCAGGACTTCCCTAGATCTAGACACTAGGCTCCTATTGATGCAGGCCAAGGTCCCATTGGCTTTTTTTGCCGCCACATCACATTATTGGCTCATGTTTAACTTGTTGTCCACGAGGACTCCAACATCTTTTCCACACGTACTGCTCTCGAGCCAGGCATTGTCCCCCATTTTGTATCTTTGCATGTCGTTTTTCCTGCCTAAGTGGAGTCTCTTGCATTTGTCCCTGTGAACTTCATTTTGTTAGTTTTGGCCCATCATCTCTCTCATCTTTCAAGATGGTTTTGAATCCTGCTCCTGTCCTCTGGAATCTTGGCTCTCCCTCCCAATTTGGTGTCGTCTGCAAACTTGATGATCATGTCTTCTAGCCCTTCATCTAAGCCATTAGTAAAGATCCTGAACAGGACTGGGCCCAGAGTGGGGGCCATCCCAAGACCTTCCCATCAGGTTGTCAAATCACTGTTTGTTTTTTTATTGTGCATATGTGACCTTGATGTGCTCCCATCTGTGAGCCTGAGACCACGTTAACTGCCATGATTCAATGCTATGGACTCTTGGGAGTTGTAGTTCTGCAAAATATTTAGCCTTCACTGCCAAACATGCTGATACCTCAGTAAACTACAAATCCCAGGATTTGATAACAAGGAGCCAAGGCAGTGGAATGCCTCAGTTCTACAGTGTCCAAGTTTAAGACAAGGAAAGACTTGAACTTGAACAATGGGATTTTGGCCTGCATCAAGAGGAGCATAGTGTCTAGATCTAGAGAAGTCATGCTCCCCATGCTCTATTCCGCCTTGGATCACACCTGGAATATTGTGTCCAATTCTGGGCACTACAATTAAAGAGAGATATTGACTCTAAGCTGGAATGTGTCCAGAGGAGGGCGACTAAAATGATCAAGGGTCTGGAGAACAAGCCCTATGAGGAGTGGCTTAAGGAGCTGGGCATGTTTAGCCTGAAGAAGAGAAGGCTGAGAGGAGACATGATGAGGGCCATGTATAAATATGTGAGAGGAAGCCACAGGGAGGAGGGAGCAAGCTTGTTTTCTGCTTCCCTGGAGACTAGGATGCGGAACAATGGCTTCAAACTCCAAGAGAGGAGATTCCATCTAAACATGAGGAAGAACTTCCTGACTTTGAGAGCCGTTCAGCAGTGGAACTCTCTGCCCCGGAGTGTGGTGGAGGCTCCTTCTTTGGGAGCTTTTAAACAGAGGCTGGATGGCCATCTGTCAGGGGTGATTTGAATGCAATATTCCTGCTTCTTGGCAGAATGGGGTTGGACTGGATGGCCCATGAGGTCTCTTCCAACTCTTTGATTCTATGATTCTATGATTCTATGATTAAACTACAAATCCCAGCATTTGATAACAAGGAGCCAAGGCAGTGGAATGCCTCAGTTCTACAGTGTCCAGGTTTAAGACAAGGAAGGACTTCAACTTGGACCTCTGAAGTTCCCACCCTACAGTCTTAGCAATGGATCCCATTGATTCCTGGCTTCAGCATTCACTCTGGCTGGCACTGCAACTTTGTCTGAATCCACTAATGCGTATTTCTCAACTAAGCATTAGAATAACAAAACTATGGACTTGTCATCGTTCAAAGGCACGACCTTGTAAACCTATTTAGAAGCTCATTTCTAGAAAGAGTTATGGTAGAAATCTATTCCACATCACCGCTTTCTTTATCAAAATGAATATTCCAAAAAACCAACTAGTGTGCGCCATACATTCTCCATCCATCAACACAGTCCCTGCCAGTGTGGTTCAGCCCAATTTTTTAACATTTTATACCCTTTCTTTACTGCTAACAAGGGCTTTGTCATTGTTCTCCCTCTGCTTGGGAAGAATGCAAGGTCTCTTCCAGTTTATATGTCATGCGTATGTTTATGAGTTTGCAGGTGGGCCCCCAAGTCATTGTCCATCAATGACCTGCAAAAGCAAAAGACTCAACCGTGCTTATTTTAGTGGTAAGGAAGAAGCCCCTCTAGCACATGGCTGGCCAAAAGAGAGACAGGCAGAGGCCACACTCACATTGTGGCTTAGTACAGGAAGCAAGAAGAATTCTGATAAATAGAGTTTAGGGTGGGGCCTTTTGAATCCTCTGCTACAGGGGCCATTGCCTTCCCAAACTACATTTCCCAGAATTTTGCTTACCACCTTGTGCTGTCTCTTTCTCCCTGAAAGTTTGGGTGGGGAAAAACCCACCGCCTTGCTGCTGTTGGAGTCAGGGGGACAGCTTTAAATTGGCTGTCCTCCTTTCTTCACAACCATGGACAGCAAGTGGAGAGGGGAGGCCTGGTCTCTGAGAGGTCCCCTCTACATTGTGGAGTTCCTCAGGGGGCCATCCTCTCCCCTCTGTTGTTTAACATATATGCGACCACTTGCTCAGCTGGTTTGAGGTTTTGGGCTGGAGTGTTACCAGTACGCTGATGACACTCAGCTTATGTTGAAGATGGAAGGCCGGCCAGACTCTGTACCCGATTACTTTCATCAGTGCCTCGAGGCCGTTACTGGATGGCTGCGTGCCAGCAGGTTGAGGGTAAAGTATAGATAAGGATTTGACCCGAGAAGCTTGGCTTGATCTCCGGGTCAGGCGCAGTTCGCGTCTGGCAAGCAGACGGGAGGCTAGCTCGATGCAAGGTCATCGAAATGCTTTTATGATGCTGAGAGCCTAATGTTTTGATGTTGGGATGGTACTATTTAGGCCTCCTAGAAACTCTGTGAAAGCGTCAGTTCAATGTCGCTTATTAGCCTGAAAACTTCATGGAATAACCTTATGGCTGGGTCGACCGGGCAGTGGGGATATCCAGCTGCCTACCCTAGATGGCGAGGCACTGCCCTCCCACTTTTCAACTTGCTTTAAAATGTCCCAGTTTATCACTTCTCCCCCTGCTTTCCCCCTTTTTGTTAGCTTACTTCCATCGCTGCAAACTGTACTCAAAGAACAAATGCAGTTTGCATTCAATTCACTCAGCATTGGGGAGAGGAGAAGAGCAGTTAGAACATTGTTTTCCCAGTAGGCTCAGGCAAAGGTAGACTGCTGCAGCCTCTCCTAGCTCGTGTGTTCTTTCTCGCTAATTCCACTGTCCTTTTGACCACAATCTTATTTTGCTTGGCCACATGTGCGTGTGGTTTTTGATATGTGAAATTGGGGGAGGGGGGGGTCTGGGATATTGTCCCACAAACGCCATTCTAATTCACTTCTGTACCATGGATAGAGATGTGGCCCCATCTTGTCTTTTGCCCCCAAATGTCTTAGTCTGGCTCCTGTCATTGCCCCACGAGAATCTAAGAGCAGAAAGACAAGGATAAGTCCAGCAGCTTCTGCCCTGAGCTTACGCTGCAGATGTGAACAGTGACATTTTATTATAATTAGCTGGAAAGCTTGCAGATTGTGGATGTTTTATGGAACTCATGCGATGGAAACTATAAATGTAAAATGGTTACAGCAGCCATAATGCATTTTCTGCACTAAATTAAGTCGTGTCATAAGATATAAGCCATTAGTTAAAGAAATAACATTTAATGTTTGTTTTTGGGTTTTTTTAAAAAGAGGTACTATGCCGAAAAGGAAAGAAAAAAAGCCAGTGTTCCGTTTGTTTGCCTTAAGCTGTGTTTGCCCTGATGGATATGGATATGGAATCCAGGCCTATTATTATTATTATTATTATTATTAACTTTATTTGTACCCCGCTAGCATCTCCCGAAGGACTCGATGCGGCTTACACGGCCGAAGCCTCAAACACAATACAAAAGAAAACATAGCACAACAGTAAACAAAGCAAATCAAAACAATTAAGCAAAATAAACCACAATGACAATACATCAGGACACTATTAAAAACTGGTTCGGCCGGCGCAGTGGGGTACAGGGATTAAAAGTGCTGAAATGGTAGGAGGAACGTAGGATTAAAGTGTGGTGTGCAGCAACATTGGTTATACTAAGGTGCTTCTAGGACCTGGGATGGGGATTCCTAGTCTGGGAAGGCACAACGGAACAGCCAGGTTTTTAACTTCCTTCTGAAAACGGCTAGAGTGGGGGCCTGTCTGAGATCTTTTGGGAGGGCGTTCCAAAGTCTGGGGGCCGCCACGGAAAAGGCCCTGTCACGCGTCCCCACCAAGCGCGCTTGCGACGTGGGTGGGATCACAAGCAGGGCTTCTCCGGATGACCGTAGCGAGCGTGTGGGTTCGTAGATGGATATGCGGTCACGCAGGTAGGGTGGTCCCGAACCGTTTAGGGCTTTGTAGGTAAGCACCTGCACCTTGAATTGGGCCCGGAAAATAAAAGGCAGCCAGTGGAGCTCCTTAAACAGAGGGGTAGACCTCTCTTGATAATGAGCCCCAGTTAGCATCCTGGCTGCTGCCCGCTGGACCAATTGAAGTTTCCGGGCCGTCTTCAAGGGCAGCCCCACGTAGAGCGCATTGCAGTAATCCATTCTAGAGGTGACCAAGGCGTGGACCACCCCGGCCAGATCCGCCTTCACGAGGTATGGTCGCAGCTGGCGCACAAGTCTCAGTTGTGCAAAGGCCCTCCCGGATACCGCCGACACCTGAGCCTCGAGTGTAAGCGAAGAATCCAAGAGGACACCCAAACTGCGGACCTGTGGCTTCAGGGGGAGTGTAACCCCGTCCAACACAGGTTGCCACCCTATACCCCGATCCGGTTTACGATCGACCAGGAGGACCTCTGTCTTGTCGGGATTGATCTTCAGCTTGTTCTTCCTCATCCAGATCGACACAGCGGCCAGGCACTCACCTAGCACCTGAGAAGCCTCCTTGGAATTAGGTGGAAAGGAGTAGTAGAGTTGCGTGTCATCCGCGTAAAGATGGCACCCAACTCCAAAACCCCGGATGACCTCTCCCAGCGGTTTCATGTAGATGTTAAAAAGCATGGGAGATAGAATAGAGCCTTGCGGGACCCCACAGGTCAAAGGCCAGGGGTCAGAGCAGGCATCTCCCAGCTTCACCATCTGGGTTCGTCCCTCCAGGAAGGACTGGAGCCACGACAGAACCGTGCCCCCAAGGCCCATCCCGGAGAGACGACCCAGAAGGATACCATGATCGATGGTATCGAAAGCCGCTGAGATGTCCAAGAGAACCAGCAGAGTCACACTCCCCCTGTCCAGTTCTCTGCGGAGGTCATCCACCAAGGCGACCAAGGCTGTCTCGGTGCCATGGCCAGGCCTGAAACCAGACTGTGACTGATCCAGGTAGTTGGTATCGTCTAGGAAACCCTGAAGCTGAGAGGCGACCACCCTCTCCAGCACCTTTCCCAAAAAGGGAAGGTTGGAGATCGGCCTGTAGTTATTCAGTACCGAGGAGTCAAGGGAAGGGCCTAATATAATGTGGATTCAGGTAAATACAATGCCACTAGCCATTTGTCCATACATAGACTGAAAGGCGAAGAGTGATTCCAAGGATGCCCATCTGAACCTAGAAGGAGGTCTTTCCATTGGTTCTGCTGTCATGAATGACTTTTCAATAACTTTGAAGCATAGGTTCTTTTTATTGCAACTTCCAGTGTGAGAAGGTATATCAGATTACAGGAAACATTTAGACCAAGAATGACATTAGACATACAGACATATAAATTCTATGCAACTACATTGGATTTACAATTACATTGGCTAACAAACAAACGAAGGGGAATTACATTTTCACTCAGCATTCACACCACATGTACACGCATTCATCCTCAAGCATTCAAGTATGACAATATCCTTTTCTCCCTCCTTGGAGAAGCACCTCTTAGGCCAGACCCTGCTTTCCTGCAGCCTGCCAATGCATCGTTCCAAAACTTTATTATGCCAAAACTTCAAAACACCGAAATGCCAAAACTCCTTTCCCTAAGAACAATGCCAAGGACCAGATCTCTGTTGTCCATACAGCAGAACCTGACTCCCTGCACAAAATCTAAGACTCCAAAAGCGCCCTTCTTCTTCCTCTTCCCTTGAGAAAGAAGCCTCAAAGTGACCAGACTGCTCTCGTGCAAATCTGCCACTTTCCAAATACATCATCTCTCTCCTTCCCATGGAGCAGAGCATGGCGGGTGAACCAGACTCCTCAGGTTGGTCACACTTTGAGCATTATTAGACTAAGTCTTTTATAGGAATATTCTGTTGATGTAGTCCAAAAGTTGTAAATTAATGTTAGACGTCTTCCATCCTCGGTCCATCTCAGTTTCCTGGCCAAATGTTGATCTTCTTGATTTGTGTTGATCTTATGTTGACTTGAAACAAACCCCAAAGTGACCAGACTGCTCTCGTGCAAATCTGCCACTCTTCATAGGTACACCATCTCTCTCCTTCCCATGGAGCAGAGCATGGCGGATGAACCAGACTCCTCAGGTCGGTCACACTTTGAGCATTATTAGACTGAGTCTTTTATAGGAATATTCTGTTGATGTAGTCCCAAAGTTGTAAATGAATGTTAGACATCTTCCATCCTGGATCCATCCCAGTTTCCTGGCCAGATGTTGATCTTGTTGATTTGTGTTGATCTTATGTTGACTTCTTTCTTAACATAAGTAAGATCGCAAACATTTCCTTTATCACTGTCCCAATTCTTATCAGAGTTTACTCTTCAGATCTCATTAACAGGTTTTAATCACAAAGCAGCAAGCAGGTAGTTAGTCATTGCAGGCCTTAATATTATACTGGTGTTTCCAAAATTATTAGCTCCATTCACACATCCTTCCATTCTTCCATTCATTCCACACATCATATTAAATTCATATTTGCCAAATCTGCACATTGAATTTCTTGTGACACTGCCACCCATCTTAAGTGGACAGGTAAGAAATTTTTCTCGTTATCATTCCAGATTTTGGATGTTCCCATCAAACATGGCTAAGTTTTTCCCCATAATGTATTTCTGTCAGTAGTCAGGGGTCATTTTACGTAAGCGTTTTGCTGTGAAAGGGGCTATTGACCAGAGGCGTATCCATAGAGCAAAGTTATAGAAGTTTGGTAGTATTTTGGCTTTTCGGATTGCAATGAAATCCTGCCATTTGCTAAGATGCCTAAAATGCTCTTGGATCAGAACACTGGAGCTCTCTGGCAGAGAATTTCTAAACACCTCACAGAACTATGAATCCCAGGATTCCATAGGATGAAATCATGGCCATTAAATTAATAAATTATTTTATTTTTGTGTTTAGAATTGTGTTTTCAATGATTTACAACATTTCTTTCTTCCTTCCTTCCTTCCTTCCTTCCTTCCTTTCTTTCCTTCTTTCTGGTACTATTTATCAATCACTGTTCTGCCAAGTTGGGTCCCCAAAGAATATATTTGTGTGTGAGAGTGTGTATCTTTAGAAACAATTTTAAAGGCCAGTTTTTAAAAACCAAATTCCAGTTGGGATAATACACGAGGATAGAGCCAAGTAGATTTCCCTTGTTGCATAGTTGTATTTGCCTTACCATAAGCCACTTTGAGTCCAATTCTGGAAAGAAAGACAGCATATAAATCAAATAAATAAAGTGAATAAATCACCTGATTTTTTTCAGTCTAATCCTTCCTTTTGGAACCAAGCCATAAGTACAATTTTCAAACAAGTAAACTGTTTGCTGTCTCCTCGTGAGATCTTTATGAGGTCCTTCAATGTTCATTAGGAGCCACTAAAGAGGAAGACCAGATCTAACTGACAAAGCTCCCATTGGGTGGGATGGGAGGTATATCTATATAAATAAAAATGGAATGTTCGTTTGTGGGATTAACAGAACTCAAAAACCACTGAGCGAATTGACACCAAATTTGGACAGTATACACCTAACATCCCAATATATGTCCTTCACTCAAAAAATTGATTTTGTCATTTGGGAGTTATATATATATATATATATATATATAATAACATAACAAACTATATATATATATATATATATATATATATATATATATATATATCTCGTATAACCTAGGGCCCTTCCACACACCTCTATATCCCAGAATATCAATATCAAACATTTATATCAAATATAAATAAATATTTAATATTTAATGTTTATTTTACTTAAGTGATATTTGTCTTGACTGTTCTAATGTAGCACAAATCCTATGTAAAATCATACTACGTATTTTTGACATTAATATTGAAATCTGAAATATATACAGAAAGTCTTATTTATATTTATTTATTTATTTTGGACATTTGTATCCCATCCTATGTTGATATATATATATATATATATATATATATATATATATATATAAGGCCTGGGCGGTTTCGTTTCGTTAATTCGTAATTCATTAATAATTTGTTAATTTTTCCAATTACAAAACGATAACGAACCATTCTGGAGCAATTATTTAAAAAAACGAATTTTTAAACACGTTTTGTAAATGCTTCGTATTTCGTTATTGTATTCGTTTCGTTATTGTTCTGAGGTCGTTTCGTTATTATTTCCGCATGTCTGGGCCAGTTTTATGGTTTAATTAGTGAAAAAAAATATAATATCACACCAACAGTCAAGAACAGAGGGAGAGGGAAGCTTCAGAAGTTTTTGGAGGTTTTTTAGCATATTTCACGGTCGCGTCCGCCATTAACGAATCGATTGTTTCGGAAATCGATTCGTTAATTTTTTTACCATTTACGAAATTTCGTAAATATCGAACTTTTTAAAAGGAAAATTTTGTAATTATTTTAAATATCGAAACAAAAAAAAACCCCAAATACAAATCGATTTTAGAAACAAATTTTTCCGTAGTTACCCAGGCCTAATATATATATATATATATATATATATATATATATATATATACGAATTATAACATAACAAACTAAAATTAAATAAAAAGCACAGCCTGTTATAACAGACATAAGACAAAACATCAAACATCGAATGGAAACAATAATTTCCCATTTCTTTGGGCAGATTGATTCATCATTGCTCAAGATATCTATTGAGCTGGTGGGGTGGGCAGGGCACGGATACAGGTGGCAACTATTAATCAGAGGTATAATGGGAGTATTACCAACTACCATTCCCCCTCCTCATAAGCCAGGGAGAAAAAGTATGTCTTCGGCTGTTTTTTGAAAGTGGGGAGGGATGGGACCATCTTTAACTACTTAGGAAGGGAGTTCCTGTGCCGTTGCACCTGGGGGCTATAACTCTTAGTGAAAGAGGCATGGATGTGGCATCTTTCCCCAGGGGATTGCTTCTTGCCCTCCTTTAGGAAAACTGGAACTCCCAAAGACCAAAACAAAACAGATAACTCGAAATGGTATTTATTGTTCACAGTGAGTTATCTTTCTCAGGCATAAGCTTGATGTTTCAACAGGGATAAAGGAAATATACTTTACAATCTCTGAAGTCCAAGGAGTTTGCAGCTGAGAAGCTTTGCCTGTTTCCTCTTTCCTCAATGGCTGTGAATATCGGAATAAACAGTCCAATGGCCTATGTTGAAAGGACAAGACCTTCCTCTGGTGCCAAAAGAACCGGTTTGGAGGCGCTTGGGCCTCCTCAATGTTGTCCAGGACAATCTGGACATAAAGCATGAGTCCCAAGGTTGTCCAGATTGTCCTGGACAACATTGAGGAGACCCAAGCACCTTCAAACCGGTTCTTTTGGCACCAGAGGAAGGTCTTGTCCTTTCAACATAGGCCATTGGACTGGGGTTGTGTTTATTCCGATATTCACAGCCATTGAGGAAAGAGGAAACAGGGAAAGCTTCTCAGCTGCAAACCTTTTGGACTTCAGAGATTGTAAAAAAAAACCCCTTAGAATTGGTGCTGAGAGGTAATTTAAGCAGGGGCTTTTAGAGCCAAGTCTCTTACTCATGTCCATCTGATAGAAACTCTGATGGCAGAATGAAAAAGGGAAGCATTCTCCTCCTCCAGGAAGAGGTGGAGCCAAACAATTGAGCACGAGGAAGCAATTTAACTGGTGCAAACAACACTGATTGACAGCTATAAATAACCAATCAATCTAACTATACATAAGCAGGGTAAAAAGGCAGGATTAAGCATGATACAACAGTTTAAATCTTGCAACTAACAGTTCTACACATAGGTGGTGCCACTCATGCCGTCACACTTCCAGAGGTGGGGGACAGCTACGGAGAAGGCCCTTTCTCTCATTCCCACCCGCCGTGCTTGGGACGGGGGGTGGGACTGAGAGGAGGACCTCCTCCAATGACCTCAGTGTCCGGGTTGGTCTGCAGAGGGAGGTGCAGTTTGTCAAATAGTCTGGACCTAAGCCAATACAAATGTCCGAAATAAATAAATAAACAAACAAATAAATATGGGATATTCTGCCTTGATATTCTGGGATATAGGGCTGTGTGGAAGGGCCCCAGGCATCTTTCTGAGTAGTTTTCCTCCACATTAATATCTTTTGCCATCTTGATCCCACACTGTAGTCGACACGATTTTCATCTGTGAAATGTTGGAGGATATGCAAACGCAACACCTGCAATTTTTCTGCTCTTGATCTGTAAAATAGCCCTTTGATGGAAGAGTTGCCCTAAGGTCATTTAGTGGAGTTTCATCCTAGGGCCTCAGAGAAATCACGATCTTGCAGTCCAACCACTATGCTACAAAAAAAGAAGAAGCAGATATTCAAATCAGCTCAGGACCATTCTTATTGTGTTTTTTTGAAACAAATCTTTCTCCCTGCTGCACGAGAAAATCCATGCGGTTTTAAAGCTTTTAGCTGAGACTTTTGCAGAAAAAAATAGGGCTCCCCTCCACACACGCACATCTTTCATGCCCTGCCCTTGATAGTTTATGAAGGAGCAGGACGGAATTAATTTGATCTAAATGGTGGCAATAAAACTCACCGCGAGCTCTGAAGCCCGCCAGATCTTTTATTTCCTTGCTTTATCCTTCTTCTCCTCAAAGGCTGTTTTCCTTCTCTGGTTTCCTCCTGTCCTGCGCACACATCGAGGCGCACACTCCGCCTGCCTTTGGACCACACAAATAAAGAAGAAGCGGCCCGGTAGATGGATCTTCAGCCCCAAAACTCTAGAGTAAATCCCATAATCAACTAGGCTGAATGATGCTTTTAGCGCGCCAAGGTTGATACTAACTATAATTCACATCCTCTGGGAACCTTGCTCTGTAATAAAGCTTGAATGTCAGACATCCCGGCCAAGAACTAACATACCTGTTTGAACAAGTGCCGTGCCAACGGAAACACATCAGCAACCAAAAACATTTAGGCTGCTGCACAGTTGTAAATGGGTACTTTCTAACCCAATGAAGAATAATCACCAATATATATATAAGCACACCAGTGTGTTCAGTGTTAATAAAGCCTTAAACCACTCCTAGCCGACATATTTAGAATATCTGTACCATATATAAATAGAAGAGGGAAGTTATCAAGCCTTGTCCACATTCTTTTAATCCAGTTTTTATTTATTTATTTAAAACATTGATATTCCGCCCTTCTCACCCCAACTCAGGGGACTCAGGGTGGATCACAGCATATACACAGCAAACATTCAATGTTGTTGTTGTTGTTCATTCGTTCAGTCATCTCTGACTCTTCGTGACCTCATGGACCAGCCCACGGCAGAGCTCCCTGTCGACCGTCACCACCCCCAGCTCCTTCAAGGTCAGTCCAGTCACTTCAAGGATGCCATCCATCCATCTTGCCCTTGGTCGGCCCCTCTTCCTTTTGCCTTCCACTTTCCCCAGCATAGTTGTCTTCTCTAGGCTTTGCTGTCTCCTCATGATGTGGCCAAAGGACTTCAACTTTGTCTCTAGTCTCCTTCCCTCCAATGAGCTTTAGTCGGGCTTTATTTCCTGGAGGATGGACTGGTTGGATCTTCTCGCAGTCCAAGGCTCTCTCAGAACTTTCCTCCAACACCACAGCTCAAAAGCATCTCTCTTCCTTTGCTCAGCCTTCCCTAAGGTCCAGCTCTCACATCCGTAGGTGACTACAGGGAAGACCATGGCTTTGACATTCAATTCAAACATTCAATGCCGGGACACAAATTCACATACTTATTTAATATTTATTTATTTATTTCAAAGTTTTATATACCGACCTTCTCACCTCTTTGAGGGACTCAGACCGGTTTCCAACCATAAAAACACATACAATCGGTAAAACATCATAGTTCGTAATACAATAACACATTAAAATAACAAGTATATTTAAAACTACAGTGGTCAGTTGTCATACTAAAATTGATTATACATCATCTTCCATCCAAATCGTAGGGTGTTGTCTCATTCATCGAAAGCCTGTCTCCATAACCACGTCTTCACCTGTTTCCTAAATGTCAGGATAGAAGGAGTGGTTCTTGTCAGAGTAAGACCCTCCGGTCTGGCACAGCGAACGTGAGGTTTCCAAAACACACACTCAATTGCCACACAGCATTCTTCTTCTGTTTCAAAATATAATAAGCTTTACTGGAAGCATCTATTTACAGGCGACTACATATTGATGAGGAAAGATGGCGACTGACAAAGTACAGGACTAAATTATCCTGACAGTTCTGACCTCTGGTGGGAGAGAGTTCCAGTCGAGGGGCCACCACCGAGAAGGCCCTGTCCCTCGTCCCCACCAGACGCGCTTGTGAGGCCGGTGGGACCAAGAGCAGGGCCTCTCCAAACAATCTTAACAGTCTTGATGGTTCATAGGGGAGAAAATGTTCGGAGAGGTAAACAGGGCTGGAGTCGGTTAGGGCTTTATAGGTTAACACCAGCACTTTGAATTGTGCTCGGAAGCTGATTGGCAGCCAGTGGAGCTGGTGTAACAGCGGAGTGGTGTGCTCCCTGGACCCAGCACCCGTTAGTAGTCTGGCTGCCGAGCGTTGGACTAGCTTCCGGGCAGTCTTCAGAGGCAACCCCATGTAGTCTAAACGGGATGTAGTTGCAGTAGTCTAAACGGGATGTAACAAGAGCGTGGACCACCGTGGCCAAGTCAGACTTCCCAAGGTACGGGCGCAGCACATACATAAACATTAAAAAACATTTATCTCAGTATTAAAATACACCATTTAAAAACATCCTAGTCATCCGCGTCAAATCGAATCGGCCTGGTCCTCTTTCCTATTGCCGTTTTATTGCCCTGTCCCGAAAGCTTGGTCCCACAGACAAGTTTTGACCATCCTTCTAAAGGACAGGAGAGAGGGGACCGATCTGATCTCACCAGGAAGGGAGTTCCATAGTTGGGGAGCAATCACCGAGAAGGCCCTGTCTCTCGTCCCCACCAATTGCGCCTGTGACAATGGCAGGACGGAAAGCAGGGCCTCCCTGGAGTATCTTAATCTCCACAATGGTTCATAGGGGGAGATGCATGCGGACAGGTAATTTGGGCCGGGCCGTTTAGGGCTTTATAGACCAAAGCCAGGACTTTGAATTGTGACCGGTTGCATGTTTTTCTCAACTTTCCTAATGCCGCGACCCCTTAATACAGTTCCTTATGTTGTGGTGACCCCCAACCATAACATTATTTTCATTGCTACTCCATAACTGTCATTTTGCCACAGTTATGAATCATAATGTAAATATCTGATATGTACTATGCATTTTCATTCACTGGACTCAATTTGGCACAAATACCCAATACGCACTAATTTGAATACTGGTGAGGTTGGGGGAGGGAGGAATTGATTTTGTCATTTGGGAGTTGTAGGTAGGTAAAGTCATGTCTGACTCTGGGGTGTGGTGCTCATCTCCATTTCTAAGCCGAAGAGCCAGCGTTGTCCGTAGACACCTCCAAGGTCATGTGGCTGGCATGACTGCATGGAGCACCGTTACCTTCCCGCCGGAGCGGTACCTATTGATCTACTCACATTTGCATGTTTTCGAACTGCTAGGTTGGCAGAAGCTAGGGCTGACAGCGGAAGCTCATGCCGCTCCACGGAATCGAACATGTGACCTTTCGATCAACAAGCTCAGCAGTTCAGTGCTTTAACCCACTGCGCCACCGGGGGCTCCTTGGGAGTTGTAGTTGCTAGGATTTATAGTTCACCTCCAATCAAAGAGCACTCTGAACTCAACCAATGATGGAATTAAACTCTGCAGTGGGCTTTGAGCTGCAGAGTCAGGGCCTCAGTTCTGCCAGGAGTGAGTCCACAGAAGCTGCGCCAGAGGCAACAGGAGAAACAAACACTGTCCCTTCCCTCAAAGCCCCTGGTGATGGTACCTTCACTTCTTGCATAGGCCAAACAATGATGGATCTGGACCAAACTTAGCACAAATACTCAATATGCCCAAATATGAATACTGATGGAATTTGAGGAAAATAGACCTTAACATTTGGGAATCATTGTTGCCGAGATTTATAGTTCACCTCCAATCCAAGAGCATTCTGAACTCCACCAACTATGGAATTGAACCAAACTTGGCACACAGAACTCCCATGACCAACACAAAATATTGGAAGGGATTGGTGGGCACTGACCTTGAGTTTTGGAGTTGTAGTTCACCTACGTCCAAACTTGGCACAAATACTCAATATGCCCAAATGTGAACACTGGTGGAGTTTGGAGAAAATAGACCTTGACATTTGGGAGTTGTAGTTGCTGGGATTTATAGTTCACCTACAATCAAAGAGCATTCTGAACCCCACCAACGATAAAATGGGGCCAAACTTCCCACAAAGAACCCCCATGGCCAGACCAGCAGAAACTGTGCTTTCTGGTGGTCTTTGGCGACCCTTCCAACCCCCCTTGCAGCCCCCCCCCCCCCCCGGGGTCCCAACCCCCAGGTTGAGAAACATTGTTTTAATGCACGGGTGGGGGACACACACAGAGCTTCAGATGTTGCTGGAGTGCAATTGCCATCTGTTTTAGTGTCACAAGAAATTCAATCAATGTGCAGATTTGATAAATGTGAATTTAATATATGTGTGGGATTGAATGGTTGAATGGAAGGATGTATGGATGGAGTTAATAATTTTGGAAACACCAGTAAAAGACCAAGGCCTGCAATGACTAACTACCGGCTTGTTGGACTGTAATTAAAACTTGCTAATAAGGATTGAAAAGTAAACTCTGATAAGAATTGGGACAGTGATAACAGAAATGTTTACAATGTTAAGAAGGAAGTCAACACAAGTCTTGTGTTTGTCAACACCAATCAAGAAGAATCGACATCTGGCCAGGAAACGGAGATGGAGCCAGGATGGAAGACATCTATCATTCATTTACAACTTTGGGACGACGTCAGCAGAATATTCCTATAAAAGACTCAACCTAATAATTCTCAAAGTGTGACCAACCTGAGGAATCTGGTTCACCCGCCATGTTCTGCTCCATGGGAAGGAGAGAGATGATGTACCTATGGAGAGTGGCAGATTTGCAAGGGAGCAGTCTGGTCATTTTGGGGCTTCTTTCTCAAGGGAAGAGGAAGAAGTGCGCTTTTGGAGTCTTAGATTTTGTGCAGGGAGTCAGGTTCTGCTGTACGGAAAACAGAGATCTGGTCCTTGGCATTGTTCTTAGGGAACAGCAGAATATTCCTATAAAAGACTCAACCTAATAATGCTCAAAGTGTGGCAGACCTGAGGAGTCTGTTCTATTCGTCATGCTCTTCTCCATGGGAAGGAGAGAGATGGTGTATTTGGAGAGTGGCAGATTTTTAAGGGAGCAGTCTGGGCACTTTGGGACTTCTTTCTCAAGGGAAGGGGATGCTTGCCACAAATGCAAGTGAAAGGTCAGGAGAGAATGCTTCTAGAACATGGCCATATAACCCAAAAAAACCTACAACATCCCAGATCATCCCTTCACTCTGGAGGGAAGGTAAGAGCACTCCATTCAGTCATGCTGGCCACATGACCTTGGAGGTGTCTATGGACAACACCAGCTTTTTGGCTTAGAAATGGGGAAGAGTACCATCTCCCAGAGTCGGACATGACTGGACTTAATGTCAGGAGAAAACCTTTACCTTTTATAGAGGCGACCATGGAGGCTAGATTCTAAATAGATTATATGTTGGGGATTGTGTTGTTGTTGTTCAGTCACTTCCAACTCTTTGTGACCTCCTGGACCAGCCCAGGCCAGAGCTCCCTGTCGGACACAACCGGCTTTAATGTCAGGGGAAAACTTTTACCTTTTATAGAGGCGCCCATAGAGGCTAGATTCTAAATAGGCATTACGGGCATGGTGTTCATATGATAAATAGACTGTATGTTGGGGATTGTGTTGTTGTTTATTCATTCAGTCGCTTCCAACTGTTTGTGACATCCTGGACCATCCCAGGCCACCCCCAGCTCCTTCAGAGTCAAGCCAGTCATGTCAAGGATACCATCCACCCATCTTGTCCTTGGTGAGCCCCTCTTCCTGTTTCCTTCCATTTTCCCAAGCATCATTGTCTTCAGAGCCGGACATGACGGCCTTAATGTCAGGGAAAAACCTTTACCTTTTATAGAGGCGCCCATAGAGGCTAGATTCTAAATAGGCATTATGGGCATGGTATTCATATGATAGATAAATAGACCGTATGTTGGGAATTGTGTTGTTGTTGTTTATTCATTCAGTCACATCCAATGCTTTGTGACCTCATGGACCATCCCATGCCAGAGCTCCCTGTTGGCTGTGGCCACCCTCAGCTCCTTCAAGGTCAAGCCAGTCACTACAAGGACAACATCCATCCATCTTGGCCTTGGTCAGCCCCTCTTCCTTTTTCCTTCCATTTTCCCAAGCATCATTGTCTTCAGAGTCGGACATGACCAACCTTAATGTCAGGGGAAAACCTTTACCTTTTATAGAGACACCTATAAAGTCTAGATTCTAAATAGGCATTGTGGGCATGGTGTTCATATAATAGACAATTAGACCGTATGTTGGGGATTGTGTTGTTGTTTATTTGTTCAGTTGCTTCCGATGCTTCGTGACCTCATGGGCCATCCCATGCCAGAGCTCCCTGTTGGCCATGGCCACCCCCAGCTCTTTCAAGGTCAAGCCAGTCACTACAAGGACAACATCAATTCATCTTGCTCTTGGTCGGCCCCTCTTCCTTTTTCCTTCAATTTTCCCCAGCATCACTGTCTTCTCCAAGCTTTCCTGTCTCCTCATGATGTGGCCAAAGTACTTCATCTTGGCCTCTACTCTCCTTCCCTCCAATGAGCAGCCGGGCTTTATTTCCTGGAGTATGGACTGGTTGGATCTTCTGGCAGTCCAAGGCACTCTCAGAATGTTCCTCCAACACCACAGTTCAAAAGCATTTCTCTTCCTTTGCTCAGTCTTCCTTATCCATAGGTTACTATGGGGAATACCATTGTTTGGGGATTGTAAGCTGCTCTAATTGCAGAGCGTCCTTATTTAATAAAAGCAACGATTCCAAATCCTGCACTCAATAACCCCAAACAAAGCTCTACACATTTCAAACAATGGCTTCGGAGGCAGACTTCTCTCGCTGCTTAAACACTTGACAGCCTTCTTTCGCCATCTCGAAGGCTTCTCTTCCTTTAATGTTGGCAAATGGTAGCACACACAATGGGGTTTAATCGCATATTGTTCTCCGAGTACCAACCCTTAACAAATCACATGACATAAAAAGAAAAATAAGTAACACTGTAAAGACGGTAATGAGAACTGTTGAGGTAAAGTGCCTCTTAAAGAAATCCTAATAAATTCAAGATTTTCTCGTCTTCTGGCAAGCTTTCCATTTAGAATAAAATCAATGATCAATGGTTGCAAACAGCCAGGCACCAAGGCTCGCTTGCCTCCGGAGCAGCCGAGGAGGAGGGAGGGAGGGAAAAAACCTCCTAGACGAAAGATGACATTTAAAGGAAAAAAGCTGACATTGACTCCATCACTGTCATTGCTTCTGCCATAAAGCAGCTTCAAATATTAAAACATTTTTCATCTGTGCGGCGTTATTGGCACCAGAAATTGTTTTCTCTCTGTCTGATACTCACTTGAACTGCAGCAGAGCTCCCCAGAGACTCCAGATTGTTACCAAGCCCTCATAACATATTGGCAGTTGAGGCGGTGGTGTCCGTGTACACTTGCCACTCACAACAGCACGTTCCCTCCTCCTCCGAGGAGGAGGAAAATGAGAATTCTCTGCCGGTATCTGGTTCCATTTGAGCCTTCATGCAGATGTGGGGACCCAGGCTGTATTCTAGGGGGAGTTTTGCAGACAGGAATGTAGGTCTCAGTGGGGAAACCTGGGAAACCCTTTCATTCGGCATAATTATATTTATTTATTTACAATATTTATAACCCCTCCTTTCTCAACCATGCAGCAACTCAAGGCGAGTTACAGATTGGCACAATTTGAGGCCATATATTCATAAAACAGGCAGCAGCCAGGTTACTACCAAGGGTGACACTCAAGGAGCACACTACTCCTCTGTTGCGCCAGCTCCACTGGCTGCCAATTTTCTACCGGGCACAATGCAAAGTGCTGGATTTAGCCTATAAAGCCCTAAACCAGTGGTTCTCAACCTGGGGTCACCAGATGTTTTTTGGCCTACAACCAGAGGCGGCCCTAGGTAATTTTCAATGGTAAGCAAACAGTATTTTGTATTGTCTAAGGCTTTCATGGCTGGAATCACTCAGTTCTTGTGGGTTTTTTCGGGCTATATGGCCATGTTCTAGAGGCATTTCTCCTGATGTTTCACCTGCATCACCTCGCCTGACCTCACCTCTGAGGATGCTTGCCATAGATGCAGGCGAAACGTCATGAGAAATGCCTCTAGAACATGGCCATATAGCCCGAAAAAACCCACAAGAACTGAGAAACAGTATTTTGGCAACCCCCCCCCCCCCCCCCAAACCAATTATTGATATATATTTTCTGTTCGTCATGGGAGTTCTGTGTGCCATATCTGGTTCAATTCCATCATTGATGGAGTTCAGAATGCTCTTTGATTGTACGTGAACTATACATCCCAGTAACTACAACTCACATATGTCAAGGTCTATTTTCCCCCAAGAGCGCCTCAAGAGTGCTCCTGGGCACAAACAATTATACTGCAAATGCTTAGGTTGCTGAGGCTTTCCCCGGACTGCTAGGGCTGCTGTGAGCCGAAGGGGCGCTCCTCAAGTGGTGGTCGAGGGGCATTTACAGAGGTGCCTCTGCACCCCTGGCAAAAAAAAAGTGTACTGAGACCACTTACTTTGCGTAATGGATGAGCTGCCCCTGCCTACAACTCCAATAATTTCTGGGAGTTGTAGGCCAAAAACATCTGGGGACCCCAGGTTGAAAACCACTGCCCTAAACGGTTCTGGTCCATTTTACCTGTCATGTATCATGTTCTGCAGTTGATGGTGGTTGGTGGTGGTAGGCCTAGCAGTTGGTGATGGAAAGGTTAATGTAAGTCTTAGTTCTAAAGGGTTGAGTAATCTGTAAGTAAGCAATTAAGGGTGGAGGCATGCAAGAGATAGGTTGCAACTGGATGTTTCTGGATATAAGGATCGAGCCTTGGGACTGATCTTCAGGACAAAAGTATTGTCTTATCTTGGTGGTAGATGCTGCTGGTTTTCACCCAGGTTTGTGGATTTTTGGTGTCCTGACCTATCTCCTGAACCTTTGGAATCCTGGAACCTTGAATCTTTGGACTGGCTTTTGACTACAGTATAGACTCTTGATCCTTGGACTTTGTTTACTGAACTCTTGGCGTTTGACCACTGGTCTGGACCTTTTGACTATGGTGTTATCTTGAACCTGCAACAGTGTTTGCTGTGTTTGTTTTATATTCTGTGGCTGAGTACAATCTTTATGTTTTATATTTTGGACTATTTAAACAGCCAGAAAGTAACTGCTGTTTTAATTAAACTGCTTGATATAAACTGGGTTTTTGTTTGGTTCATCTCTACCTAAATAACGGCAGAGCCCTGGCATCGTGACATTACCTGTCTGAGGATATCTCTCCTTATTAACCATCTAGGAGTTTAAGATAGTCTGGGGAGGCCCTGCTCTCGATCCGGCCTGCCTCGCAAGCACGATTGGCGGGGACAGAGCCTTTTCAGTGGTGACCCCCTGCTATGGAACTCCCTCCCCAGGGATATTAGATCATCCCCCCTCCCTCCTGACTTTCTGAAAGAAGGTAAAAACCTGGCTCTTTGAGCAAGCTTTTGAGAATGCAGCGGAATAGATAACATGAAACTATGAAGGATGAACATGGAATGGCCAGACGATGTTACTGGAAAAAGATTTTAACAAGATGACATCGGTGGCTACATATTTTAATGGTTTTAATATATGTTTTTATATTATTATGTTGACTGTTTTTAATCGCTCTTTTATGAATGCATGGCATCGAATCGTGCCAATCTGTTACCCGCCTTGAGTCACCATATCATTGAGAAAGGTGGGCTATAAATATCGTAAATAAATAAATAAATAAATAAAAGTGCTATTAAAAAAACTCAAGAACAGGAAACGTAAAGTTGGTGGACAGGAAAAGAGATTTAAAGATAGGCTTAAAGCCAACCTTAAAAACTGTGGCATAGGCACCAAGAACTGGGAAGTATTGTCCTTGAGCACTCTAACTGGAGGTCAGCTGTGACCAGCAGTGCTGCAGAATTCAAAGAGGCACGGATGGAGGGCAAAAGGAAGAAACATGCCCAGACAAAGGAGCATCATTCCAACCCTGACCGGGGCCGCCTTCCACCTGAAAACCAATGTCCTCACTGCAGGAGAAAAATAGGGCTCCACAACCACCTACAGACCCACCACCAAGACACTACACTTGGAGAACCATCATCCTTGGGCTACGAAGAATCGCCTAAATAAGGAAGAAATTAAGGATATGCATGAGTATAATGTACAACTCTACAATAGCAGTCATGGTTGCAGCTTATAGATTCCTGGGATTTGCACAATTATAGCACAACAGCTCTTCCTGGACAGTCATGGTTGCAGCTTATAGATTCCTGGGATTTGCACAATTATAGCACAACAGCTCTTCCTGGACAGTCGTGATTGCATCTTATAGAATCCTGGGATTTGCACAATTATAGCACAACAGCTCTTCCTGGACAGTCATGGTTGCAGCTTATAGAATCCTGGGATTTGCACAATTATAGCACAACAGCTCTTCCTGGACAGTCGTGATTGCAGCTTATAGATTCCTGGGATTTGCACAATTATAGCACAACAGCTCTTCCTGGACAGTCGTGATTGCAACTTATAGAATCCTGGGATTTGCACAATTATAGCACAACAGCTCTTCCTGGACAGTCATGGTTGCAGCTTATAGATTCCTGGGATTTGCACAATTATAGCACAACAGCTCTTCCTGGACAGTCATGGTTTCAGCTTATAGAATCCTGGGATTTGCACAATTATAGCACAACAGCTCTTCCTGGACAGTCATGGTTGCAGCTTATAGAATCCTGGGATTTGCACAATTATAGCATAACAGCTCTTCCTGGACAGTCATGGTTGCAGCTTATAGATTCCTGGGATTTGCACAATTATAGCACAACAGCTCTTCCTGGACAGTTGTGATTGCATCTTATAGATTCCTGGGATTGCCCAATTATAGCACACCAGCTCTTTATGGACAGTCATGGTTGCATCTTATAGATTCCTGGGATTTGCACAATTATAGCGCAACAGCTCTTCCTGGACAGTTGTGATTGCATCTTATAGATTCCTGGGATTTGCACAATTATAGCACAACAGCTCTTCCTGGACAGTTGTGATTGCATTTTATAGATTCCTGGGATTTGCACAGTTATAGCACAACAGCTCTTCCTGAACAGTCGTGATTGCATCTTATAGAATCCTGGGATTGCCCAATTATAGCACACCAGCTCTTCCTGGACAGTCATGGTTGCATCTTATAGATTCCTGGGATTTGCACAATTATAGCACAACAGCTCTTCCTGGACAGTTGTGATTGCATCTTATAGATTCCTGGGATTTGCACAATTATAGCACAACAGCTCTTCCTGGACAGTTGTGATTACATCTTATAGAATCCTGGTATTGCACAATTATAGCAAAACAGCTCTTCCTGGACCGTCATGGTTGCAGTTGATAGATTCCTGGGATTTGCACAATTATAGCACAACAGCTCTCCCTGGACAGTTGTGATTACATCTTATAGAATCCTGGTATTGCACAATTATAGCAAAACAGCTCTTCCTGGACCGTCATGGTTGCAGTTGATAGATTCCTGGGATTTGCACAATTATAGCACAACAGCTCTTCCTGGACAGTTGTGATTACATCTTATAGAATCCTGGTATTGCACAATTATAGCAAAACAGCTCTTCCTGGACCGTCATGGTTGCAGCTTATAGATTCCTGGGATTTGCACAATTATAGTACAACAGCTCTTCCTGGACAGTCATGACTCCATTATATAGAATCTTGGGATTTGCACAATTAGAACAGTGGAATTCTACCTGAGCAGCTGTGATTCCATTCTGCAGAATCCTGGGATTTGCCCAATGATAACACTACAACCTGATGTGGACCACAGAAAACCTTTCCCTAGCCCTTCCCTCCTCCTCACACCTTCCCAAACCCAAATACTTCTGTTTCCTTCTGCAGTTTCTCTTAAAATGTTGATGGTAAGTAATACTGAATCAGTTCATGTTCTTTCTTTTCCTATCTCTCTCTGTTCCTCTGCCTGTGCGTGTACGTATAATTCATATAGCAGTAATTTCCCTTAAAACCAGATTGAACAAAAATAAAAAAAAGATTACCCTTGGCAACCCAAAGCCAAATCAAACAGAAAGGTCTTACAACAGTTCTGAGAAAAGCGTTGCTATTCTGGTTTCAAATCCCCAAGGGAAGGGAGTTTTATGGTTGTGGGATAACCACTGAGAATGCCTAGTTAAATGCTCCTTCTGTCTGGATTCGACATGCAGATGGGATAATCAACAGGGAATTCTCCGGCGCAGGGATGGGGCTCCGTGTGACAGATGGGCGGAGGCTGATCTTTAATGGTGTTTGAGGTGTGAGCCATTTAGGACTTTATAGGTCAGGTCTGGATTCCTGAAATTATGCTGCCAAATTCCTCCAAGCAGCAGGTTACATAAATGCTTTAGACTTCACCAAAAAACTTTGACCTGGAAAGGAAAAGTAAGGAACAACTTTTTTGGACCATTTCAAGTTATGAGTACTCTTCAGGACCAATTACACCACATAACATGATTTTTGTCCCTTGGTTATAAATGTCATTTCCTAATTGGTTCTACCATAAAAACATGGGAAAAGTTTATTAAACTGCAAAAACAGTTTTTGTGGGAAAAACATCCAGCAGCACATTTTGCTCTAGTTTTTCAGTGAATAGGGTTGTTGTAGGTTTTTTGGCCATGTTCTAGAGGCATTCTGTCCTGACGTTTCGCCTGCATCTATGGCAAGGATCCTCAGAGGTAGTGAGGTCTGTTGGAAGTAGGAAAAATGGGTTTATATATCTGTGGAATGACCAGGGTGGGACAAAGGGCTCTTGTCTGCTGGAGCTAGGTGTGAGTGTTTCAACTGACCACCTTGATTATCATATAATGGTCTGACAGTGCCTCGAGCAAACTTTTGTTGAGAGGTGATTAGACGTCCTCGTTTGTTTCCTCTCTGTTGTTTTGCTGTTGTAATTTTAGAGTTTTTTAATACTGGAAGCCAGGTTTTGTTCATTTTCATGGTTTCCTCCTTTCTGTTGAAATTGTCCACATGCTTGTAGATTTCAATGGCTTCTCTGTGTAGCCTGACATGGTGGTTGTGAGAGTGGTCCAGCATTTCTGTGTTCTCCAATAAAATGCTGTGTCTAGGTTGGTTCATCAGGTGCTCTGCTATGGCTGATTTCTCTGGTTGCAGTGTCTTTCATGTTCCTTGATTCGTGTTTGGGCAATGCTGCGTGTTTGGTGGTCCCTATGTAGACTTGTCCACAGCTGCATGTTACACGGTAGACTCCTGCAGAGGTGAGGGGATCCCTCTTGTCCTTTGCTGAACACAGCATTTGTTGGATTTTCTTGGTGGGTTTGTAGATTTTTTGTATGTTGTGTTTCCTCATCAGCTTCCCTATGCGGTCAGTGGTTCCCTTGATGTATGGCAGGAACACTTTCCCTCTGGGTGGATCTTCATCTTGACTCTTGTGGCTTGTTCTTGGTCTTGCAGCTCTTCTGATGTCTGAGGTGGAGTCTCCATTGGCCTGGAGAGCCCAGTTGAGGTGGTTCAGTTCATCTTGGAGGAGGTGGGCTTCGCAGATTCTTTTTGCACGGTCTGCCAAGGCTTTAATGGGGCTTCTTTTTTGACTTGGGTGATGGTTGGAGTTTTGATGTAGATATCTATCTGTGTGTGTGGGTTTTCTGTAGACGGTGTGACCCAATTGTTGATCTGGTTTGCGGATGACTAGGACATCTAGAAAAGGCCGTCTTCCTTCATTTTCTTTTTCCATGGTGAACTGGATGTTTGGGTGGATGCTGTTAAGATGGTGCAGGAACCTGTTGAGTTCTTCTTCTCCATGGCTCCAAATGGTGAAGGTATCTTCCACATATCTGAACCATATCGTGGGCTTTTTGGTTGTTGTCTCCAGGGCTTGTTTTTCAAAGTGTTCCATGTAGAAGTTAACTATGACCGGGCTGAGAGGGCTCCCCATAGCTACTCCATCTTTCTGTTCGTAGAATTCATTGTCCCACTGAAAGTAACTGGTGGTGAGGCAATGGTGAAACAGAGCCGTGATGTCTTCTGGGAACCTCTGGTTCATGAGTTTATTATTAAACTTTATTTGTACCCCGCTACCATCTCCCCAAGGGACTCGGTGCAGCGTACATGAGGCTGAGCCCACAATACAACAATAAAACATAGCAACAGTAATACAACAATATATAAACTCATAAACAGAAAATAGCAATAAACATTAACAATAACACAATGACGTTTAAAAACCTATGACAGGGCCAGATGTACTAATTAATTTATTTTAAAAAATAATGCTGGGCGTGACCAGGTGACATATAAACAGGATAGAAGTTTTGGAGACGGATAGGGCATGCATACAATCCTAAATCACTACTAAAGTGCGTTAAGGGGCATATTGCTGGGAGTTTCCTTAATCTGGGAAGGCACACTGGAACAACCTCCTAAAGGCTGCCAACGTTGGAGCATGTCTGATGTCTCTGGGGAGTGAGTTCCAGAGTCGAGGGGCTACCACCAAGAAGGCCCTGTCCCTCATCCCCACCAATCGCGCTTACAATGGAGACGGGAGCGCAAGCAGGGCCTCTCCAGATGATCGAAGGGATCGCGTGGGTTCGTATACAGTGTTGTGGTCATGCAGGTAGGGTTTAGGGCTTTGTAGGTAAGCACCTGCACCTTGAATTGGGACCAGAAAATGAACAGCAGTCAATGGAGCTCCTTAAACAGAAGGGTTGACCGCTCCCTGTAAGGAGCACCAATTAACAATCTGGCTGCCTCTCATTGAACCAACTGAAATTTCCAGGCCGTTTTCAAGGGTAACCCCACGTAGAGTGCATTACAGTAGTCCAATCTGGAGGTGACTAAGGCATGGACCACCCTGGCCAGATCTGCCTTCACGAGGTACAGTCGCAGTTGGCGCACGAGTCTTAATTGTGCAAAGGCCCTCCTGGCCACTGCTTTATTTATACCCCGCCACCATCTCCCCAATGAGGACTCGGGGCGTGTTCCGTCTTCCAGGAGCTTGGTTTGCATTGGCTTTTAGTTGCTTGAAATAAGATCCCTTTGCATTACCCCCGGGTTGCAGCAGCACCCTGAAAGTTAAACATTAAAGCCAACCTGCAGGCCTTTTGCAGTTATTGGTTTGAAAAAGGATCTGGGTTGTTGTAGGTTTTTTCGGGCTATATGGCCATGGTCTAGAGGCATTTTCTCCTGACGTTTCGCCTGCATCTATGGCAAGCATCCTCAGAGGTAGTGAGGTCTGTTGGAAATAGGAAAAGGGGTTTATATATCTGTGGAATGGCCAGGGTGGGACAAAGGGCTCTTGTCTGCTGGAGCTAGGTGTGAATGTTTCAACTGACCACCTTGATTAGCATATAATGCCCTGACAGTGCCTAGAGCAAACTTTTGTTGAGAGGTGATTAGATGTCCTTGTTTGTTTCCTCTCTGTTGTTGTACTGTTGTAATTTTAGAGTTTTTTAATACTGGAAGCCAGGTTTTGTTCATTTTCATAGTTTCCTCCTTTCTGTTGAAATTGTCCACATGCTTGTGGATTTCAATGGTTTTTCTGTGTAGCCTGACATGGTGGTTGTGAGAGTGGTCCAGCATTTCTGTGTTCTCCAATAATAGGCTGTGTCCCGGTTGGTTCCCCAGGTGCTCTGGTCTGGCTGATTTCTCTGGTTGAAGTAGTCTGCAGTGCCTTTCGTGTTCCTTGATTCGTGTTTGGGCAATGCTGCTGTGTTTGGTGGTCACTATGTAGACTTGTCCACAGCTGCATGGTATACGGTAGACTCCTGCAGAAGTGAGAGGATCCCTCAGATAGAGAAAGACCTGCTCTTTCTAGAAGACAGTAGCTCATTGCTGGGGTAGGGAATATCTCCAGATTTCTCTGCCATTGAGAAAGGCTTCCTTACTTCATCTCCAAAACTAATCTTGAGCTTAGATAGGGTAAGACCTGCTCTTTCTGAAAGATAACAGCTCAGGGTTAGGGTAAAAGATCCCAGAATTTTTTCAACCCATTACACAAAGTAAGCATTTGCAGTATAGTTGATTTTGCCCAGGGGCGCTCTTGAGGTGCTCTTGGGGGAAAATAGACCTTGACATATGCGAGTTGTAGTTACTGGGGTGTATAGTTCACCTAAAATCAAAGAGCATTCTGAACCCCACCAATGATGGAATTGAACCAAATATGGCACACAGAACTCCCATGACGGACAGAAAATGCATATCAATGATTGGTTGGGGGGGGGGGGGGTGCCAAAATATTGTTTGCTTACCATTGAAAATTACCTAGGGCCACCTCTGGACACAAGACATCTAATAAGGCAAAGACTAAAAAAAAATGATGTTTACATTTGGGAATTGTAGTTGCTGGGATTCACCTACAATCAGAGCATTCTTAGCTCCACCTACAATGGAATTGAACCAATCTTCGCACACAGGACTCCCATGAGTAAGAGAAAATACTGAAAGCGTTTGGTGGGCAATGACCTTGAGTTGTGGAGTTGTAGTTCATCCACATCCAGAGAGCACTATGGAATCAAACAATGATGGATCTGGACCAAACTTGGCGCGAATACTCCATATGTCCAAATATGAACACAGAAGGAATTTGGGGGGAAATAGACCTTGACATTTGGGAGTTGAAGTTATTGGGATTATTATTATTATATTATTATTTGGTTATCTATAACCAAATCCCATCAACAATAGAATTGGGCCAAGTTTCCCTCAAATATATATCAATCCCCCCAATCCCACCAGTATTCAAATAGGGGTTTATTGGGTATTTGTGCCAAATTTGGTCCAGTGAATTAAAATACATCCTACATATCGGATATTAATGTTACGATTCATAACAGTAGCCAAATTACAGTTATGAAGTAGCAACAAAAATAATGTTATGGTTGGGGGTCACCACAACATGAGGAACTTCATTAAGGGGTCACGTCATTAGGAAGGTTGAGAAACACTGGGTTAGATGCACCCTTAGTGTAACCATGTGATCACTCTTGTCTTGAGGTATGTGCCTTTGCATGCATGTGATACATATAGGTTTGAGGCAGGGGCGGCTCAACCCACTACGCAAAGTAAGCCTTTGCAGTAGAGTTGATGTTGCCCAGGGGCGCTCTTGAGGCGCTCTTGGGAGAAAATAGACCTCGACATATGCGGGTTGTAGTTACTGGGATGTAGAGTTCACCTACAATCAAAGAGCATTCTGAACTCCACCAATGATGGAATTGAACCAAATATGGCACACAGAACTCCCACAACGACAGTATATATTAGTGATTGGTTTGGGGGGGAGAGCAAAATACTGTTTGCTTACCATTGAAAATTACCTAGGGCCGCCTCTGTGGAGTTCAGAATGCTCTTTGATTGTAGGTGAACTATAAATCCCAGCAACTACAACTCCCAAATGTCAAGGTCTATTTTCCCCAAACTCATGGGAGTTCTGTGTGCCATGTTTGGTTCTATTCCATAGTTGGTGGAGTTGAGTTCAGAATGCTCTTTGATTGTAGGTGAACTATAAATCCCAGCAACTACAACTCCCAAATGTCAAGATCTATTTTCCCCAAACTCATGGGATTCTGTGTGCCAAGTTTGGTTCAATTCCATAGTTGGTGGAGTTGAGTTCGGAATGCTCTTTGATTGTAGGTGAACTATAAATCCCAGTAACTACAACTCCCAAATGAGAAAATCAATCCCCCCAATCCCACCAGTATTCAGATTTGGGTTATTTGTGCCAAATTTGGTCCAGTGAATTAAAATACTTCCTACATATCGGATATTAATATTATGATTCATAACAGTAGCAAAATTAGAGTTATGAAGTAGCAACAAAAATGATGTTATGGTTGGGGGTCACCACAAAGGAGGAACTGCATCAAGGGGTCACGTCATTAGGAAGGTTGAGAAACACTGGGTTAGATGCACCCTTAATGTAACCGTGTGATCACTCTTGTCTTGAGGTATGTGCCTTTGCATGCATGTGGTACATATAGGTTTGAGGTGAGTGCCGGCACCCGCAAGCCAATACAAGCCCTTGTTTAATAACATGTAGCAGTTTAGTGGATCAAGGCGAGATTCATTGGGATTATCAAGGCGGAGAGCGAGAGGGAAGCAACGTGCCCGGTGTCGAGGGGGGAGGAGGAGGGAAGACCCCACAGAGAGACAAAGCAAAAGCCTCTGTGCCGCCATCTGCCACGGCGTCATGTGACTCTCTGGAAACTGACAGCCACTCCTTGAGCAGGGCCCGGGCACGTCAGATGAATCAATCAATCAAAAAAATTCTTATGAAACTTAATCACGGAGGGTCGTGTTAGGGAGTGGGGAACAGATTAAATTACCACGGTATTAGATACGGGAAATGATTTCTGTCAAAACCATCTTTACTGCAATTATAATATGTTAATTATGTATTTCATTAAGTAAGTGGATTAGAGCCTGCACAGATGAAATCACGCTGAAGGCTCTGAATCATTTGCTGAGTAGTGTGGGAGGAGGACTGGCGGGGGGGGGGGGGGGGACAGAACTCCCTTCCTTTGGAAAACTTCCACATGCAAAACATGTCCTTCCCCTCTTGCTCCCCCTCCCCGGCTACTCTCCATCCTCATGTCCATCCTCCCCTCTTTTCAATGTCAAGCACGGATACCTTGTAGATAACTAGGCAGAAGTGTTCATGGTCATAATTTCTTTCAGTGATGTGGTAGCCCCACGCTCCTCAGAAGCTTACCAGAAACATTCGTAATGTGTTTGTGCATCGCAATGTTTACATCCAGAAGTCATTAGCAGTGTGCAACTTAGAATGAGGAGGAACTTCAACTTTGTACTTTAATATCTTACTAGCCGTCCCCTGCCACGTGCTGCTGTGGCCCAGTCTGTGTATATGTGTTTTGTGTGTTTTTATATATGTATGTATATATATTTCTGCAGGACTTGGCAAATGCAAGGCTGGGGTGAGAAATGCTGGAAGATACGTTAACAACCTTAGATATGCAGATGGCACCACTTTGATGGCCGAAAGCGAGGAGGAGCTGAGGAGCCTTCTAATCAAGGTGGAAGAAACCTGGAACCCCAGGTTTCGGCAGTGACCAGGGGAGCATTTGCACAGCTAAAGCTTGTGCGCCAGCTGCGCCCGTACCTTGGGAAGTCTGACTTGGCCACGGTAGTCCACGCTCTGGTTACATCCCGTTTAGACTACTGCAACACTCTCTATGTGGGGTTGCCTTTGAAGACAGCTCGGAAGCTCCAACTAGTCCAACGCTCGGCAGCCATGATTTTAACAGGAGCGGAGCGCAGGGAGCATACAACCCCCCTGTTGCGCCAACTCCACTGGCTACCGATCTGCTACCGGGCTGAATTCAAAGTGCTGGCGTTGGCCTTTAAAGCCCTAAACGGTTCCGGCCCAAGCTACCTATCTGACCGCATCTCTGCCTATGAACCCACCAGGACTTTGAGATCTTCCGGGGAGACCCTGCTCTCGATCCCGCCTGCTTCTCAAGCTCGGCTGGCGGGGACGAGAGATAGGGCCTTCTTGGTGGTGGCTCCTCGGCTGTGGAACGCCCTTCCTACGGACATTAGACTAGCACCATCTCTAATGGTATTCCGCAAAAAGGTGAAGACCTGGATGTTTGTGCAGGCGTTTGAGTAATTTAGTGCAATCTGGTAATGGAACATAGGAATGGAACAATGGATGACGAACCTGGACTACGCTTGGATGATGAGAAGATTGGGTACGGTTGTTTTTTGTAATAATTGTGCATTGTAATTGCTTATTGGTAATTTATGGATAATGTGTTAAGTCAATTGTTATATGTTGTATGGAACCACTGCTGTTTCTACTGTTTTTACTGATTGTGAACCGCTGTGAGTCGCCTTCGGGCTTGAGATACAGCGGTATAGAAGCAAAGGAAATAAATAAATAAATAAATAAATAAGAAGAAAGCGCAAAAACTGGGTTGCAGATAAACATCAAAAAAACCAAGAGGATGGCAACCGGAATGACCAAGATGATGGCAACCAGAATGATTGACAACAAAATAAGACAAATGCCACCACACAGACTCCCAGCCATATGCCTTCTTGAACAAGAAAACCACAAAGAGTGGTCATCTTGGCTTACCAGATTTGGTCACACAGTCAGTAGGTTAGGTTTTGCCCCCCACGAGTTAATAAATGTTGGGGCAAACGTATGCTCAATTGTATATCAAAGAGCCCTTGACATTGCTGCACAAAATGATCTAATGATCATAGCGCAAGCTAGAGCCACTCCATACCTGGCCAAATTTAAATGTAACGTGGGCATGGAACCTTACCTCCCTTTTATACTCCCACTATATATTAGAAAACTTTTTACCCGGGCTACTTTTGAGCAGGTCGACATTAAGTCCAAGTTGGGACGACATCAGAATATCCCCTACACGAGGAGAACCTGTGGGTGCCGTGAGGTCGATGCAGAAGTGGACGACTCAGAACATTTTTTCTTAAAATGCCCCTACTACAATAGGATCCGGTCTTAGTACCTAGAGCCTCTGCTGGAGAATCATACTCATTTAGAGAATAAGGAGAAATTGCACATCCTCCTTCAGGGTTCAGAGAAAAACTCTATTTTAAAATTGACCCTTTTTATGCAAAAAGCACTGGCCATCCGCGAGAAGATGGAAGCAGAGAGAGGTGACCTTGCTGCCATCAACAAAATTCAAACTTAAAAACTTAATATGGACATGCCACTAGTTTTACCTCCCCGCACCCCTGCCCAAACCCTACTTTAAGGAATTAATCAATTTTTAATCTTTTTATCTTGTAGTTGCACGATCATTTTGGAGTGGGTTGACAGGCCAGTAGGCCGGGATGCCTTGTATTCATATATGGTTTTACTGTATGTATGGGCAAGTGTGTATGTTTTTATATGTTTTACATGTTTTGATATGGTCAAAATTGACTAATCAATAAAGAGTTGTTGTTGTTGATCATCCAAAGCAAGAATCAAAACCATGAAACAAAGGCACTTAAAACATGAAGCTCCCAAGCAAAACTTCCATGAACAAGAGCGAGATCTTGACTTGATTCCAAACGATGCTTCGTCTGACTACATATGCTATACTTGGAACTTTTATCTCGTCGTTAGCTATGTCTCTAGCATTCAGAAATTGGTTTCATTTTAATTGAGAACTTCTTATCTTTTTCTCTCGAAGCCTGGCAGACCACCGAAGCCACTGTTCGGCTCTCCTGTTTTGACTAATCTCCTCTCATCTATCTATTTGCTCATTATCTATTTGCTCATTAATTTCTGCAGCTGGGCCAGGTGCTGAGCTGTTTTCATGTTCCCTATCATGGGAACTCTCTGGTAACAATTCAGAAAGCACACTGTCATCCCCACACCCCTCAGGGACATTCTCATGGGAAACTAGAAACTACACTTTGAATGGGGATCTTCTGGTCATTCTCTGCATCAAGATCACTGACCAAACCATTGCCATCTTGAAACTCATCTTGAAACTCATTGACATCACTCCCCACATCCAAAGCAAGAATCAAAACCATGAAACAAAGGCACTTAAAACATGAAGCTCCCAAGCAAAACTTCCATGAACAAGAGCGAGATCTTGACTTGATTCCAAACAATGCTTCATCTGACTACATATGCTGTACTTGAGACTTTTATCTCCTCATTAGCTATGTCTCTAGCATTCAGAAATTGGTTTCATTTTAATTGAGAACTTCTTATCTTTTTCTCTCAAAGCCTGGCAGACCGCCGAAGCCACTGTTCGGCTCTCCTGTTTTGACTAATCTCCTTGTATCTATCCATTTACTCATTATCTATTTACTCATTCATTTCTGCAGCTGGGCCAGGTGCTGAGCTCTTTTCATGTTCCCTATCATGGGAACTCTCTGGTAACAATTCAGAAAGCACACCATCATCCCCACACCCCTCAGGGACATTCTCATGGGAAACTACACTTTGAACAGGGATCTCCTGGTCATTCTCTGCATCAAGATCACTGGTCAAACCATTGCCATCTTGAAACTCATTTTGAAACTCATTGACATCACTCTCCACATCCAAAGCACCCTGATCCTGGAACACAATCACAGGCTGAGTTCCAACACTTACGTAGTGGAGCAACATTGGTTTCATTGCCAGTCCTGTACGGTAGCATTCCAATGCACAGTGTGGGCTAGCAATTACTTTAAAAATGTCCAACAAAAACATTGTCTTTTGTAAAAGAAAAAGAAAAAAGTTAGGGATTCATAAGAAATGGCTGATTAGTCCTGTAAGATTGCAACCCTGCGGCAGGCCACTCATTTGCTTTCATTTGCATAAATGACACATACCGACACCAGATCATCAGCTGATGTCAGCTGATGTGACTCCATTGACTTCCACAGCACTGTGCTAATTTACACAGCTGGAAACCTGAACTCAGCCCATTCTGTTTTTTCAACTTAGCCTTCAAATCCACAAGCCGCTCCGCTGTGAAGCAGGTCACGGCTGCTCTGGAGGAATTGCAGTCCTTCATGCTGCAGTATCTGGTCATGAGGATCCTGGGAATTGGAGTCAAGAATCACTGTCCCAAGCTCTGAGGTTATTCTATGCAAGGCAATTGTTTCTCACACAAAGGGAATGTCGATGTTCCCGATATACTTAGACGGTGAACGTATGTATTGTGGAAAAATAGAAAGCCCAGCCCAATATCAATGTCCATAGAATGAATTTGTCTATGTGAATTTTCTTTATGTAGAATCATAGAATTCTAGAGTTGGAAGAGACCTCGTGGGCCATCCAATCCAACCCCTTTCTTCCAAGATGCAGGAAAATCACATTCAAAGCACCCCAACAGATGGCCATTTAGCCTCTGTTTTAAAGCCTCCAAAGAAGGAGCCTCCACTTCACCCCAGGGCAGAGAGTTCCACTGCTGAACAGCTCTCACAATCAGGAAGTTCTTCCTAATATTCAAGAGGAATCTCCTTTCCTGTTGTTTGAAGCAATTGTTCCACGTCCTAGGCCCCTTCCACACAGATGAATAATATTTAAGATATTAAATGCAAAAACACATAATATACCATAGAGAACATATCTGACAACACCTCAGAGCACAACAAACCATAAGTAAGTGGAAAGAAAAAAGAGAAGAAAATAGTGCAATCTACCCAAACCTGCATCTCATCCCATTGCACAACCTAGCACTTATACTCACCTTCAACATCCTTCTACCTCTCTCTCTCTTTATATATGTGTGTGTGAGAGAGAGAGTCTTATCACACACACACACACACACACACATAATTGAATGTGAGTCTTATCATATATATGTTATATATATATATAGAGAGAGAGAGAGAGAGAGAGAGAGAGGATCCTATCACACACACACACACACACACACACACACAAATGTAATGTTCATTTGTGGGGTTAACATAACTCAAAAACCACTGGCTAAATTGATACCAAATTTGGACACAATACAACTATCAGACCTACGATCACTCGTAAAAACGAGTGATCGTGACCATCACTCGTAAAAACACTGAAAAACACATCAGAAGACACTTAAAAAGCCAAAACATAAAATTAAAAATACATTACATTACAATGTATGCACATGACCACATAAATACACATATACACACATATACGGACACAAAAAACACATATACACAGACTGGGCGACAGCAACACATGGCAGGGGATGGCTAGTATCATATAAATAAAAATGTAATGTTTCTTTGTGGGATTAACATAACTCAAAAACCACTAGATGAATTGACACCAAATTTGGACACAAGACACCTCTCAGGCCAATGAGTGACCATCACTCAAAAAAAACACTGAAAAGCACAACAGAAGGGACTTGAAAATCCAAAAAAGCAAAAAGATGTTACAGCGCATGCGCAAAAACAAATCCCCTGGCAAACAGAACAGACAATAGGATATCCACACTCTCTTCCAGACTACAGCTCCCAGCATCCCCTAGACCAGTGGTTCTCAACCTGCCGCGACCCCTTAATACAGTTCCTCATGTGGTGGTGACCCCCAACCATAAAATTACTTTCGTTGCTACTTCATAACTGTAATTTTGCTATTGTTATTGATCGTAATGTAAATATCTGATATGCAGGGTGTATTTTCATTCACTGGATCAATCTGGGCACAAATACCTGATACACGAAAATCTGAATACTGGTGGGGTTGGGGGGAGTCATTTGTCATTTGGGAGTTGTAGTTTCTGGGATTTATAGTTCAGCTGCAATTAAAGAGGATCCTGAACTCCACCAATTATGGAATTGAACCAAATTTGGCACACATAACTCCCATGAACAAGGGAAAATACTGGCAGGGTTTGGTGGGCATTGATCTTGAGTCTTGGAGTTGTTGTTCACTTACATCCATCCAAAGAGCCCTGTGGACTCAAACAATGATGGATCTGGACCAAACCTGGCACTGATACTGAATATGCCCAAATGTGAACACTGGTGGAGTTTGGGGAAAATAGACATTGACCTTTGGGATTTGTAATTACTGGGATGTATAGTTCACGTACAATCAAAGAGTTTTCCGAATTCCACCAACGATAGAATTGGGCCAAACTTGACACACGGAACCCCCTTGACCAACGGAAAATACTGTGTTTTCTGATTGTCTTCGATGACCCCTCTGATGCCCCCTCACGACCCCCCTCAAGAGCCCCGACCCCCAGGTTGAGAAACGCTGCCCTAGACCATGCCCTTTAGGAGAGGATGATGATGCAAGTGCACTTCTTCCAAACTGCATTACTTTCCAGCCTTCTAATCTGCAGCATCTCAGGAACCCTTCTGTTTTGATACCACTTATTTATTTTATTTTATTTATTTATTTAGAACTTTTATATCCCGGTCTTCTCACCTCCAATGAGGGACTCAGGCCGGTTTACGACAAGGGGGTTCATGCACAATAGTCTAAAAACATCACATCAATAATACACTAATATAAACACATTAAAGTACTATCATATAATTATATAAAGCCAAGTCATTAGCATAGAAATCACTATTCATCACCATCCGTCCATGTGGTCAAAAGCCATTGCCTCACTCATCAAATGCCAGATTCCAAAGCCAAGTTTTCACCAACTTTCTAAAGGTCAGGAGGGAAGGGGCAATTCTAATCTCCAATGGGAGAGAGTTCCAGAGCCGAGGGGCCACCACCGAGAAGGTCCTGTCCCTCATCCCCACCAGACGCGATTGCGAGGGTGGTGGGACCGAGAGCAGGGCCCCTCCAGAAGATCTTAACAACCTTGATGGTTCATAGGGGAGAATCCGTTCGGAAAGGTAAACTGGGCCAGAGACTTAAGACGTAAATTTGGGGAGCACATTTGGTCATTAAAAACCAAGAATGTGAGTCTTATCACCTCACAAATGCTGAATAGGGTTCCAGCCTATCATTTACAAACAACATTATATCTGCCTTTTCTTTACATCCCACATTTGAATAGAGATTTTTCAGTTTTGATAGGAAGACATTTATTAATTGTCTCCTTTTTACATCAAGAAGATGGGTTTGTTTTAGACTTGATTATGTAGTCCTCCACTTTCTGCACCCATTCCTTAGCGAGCATTATTTTTCACCTTCTTTCTAGCATTTAGCAAACAGAACCCTGTCTGCCACAATCATATAAGTCACAGTATCCCTGTGACTGCTAATAATATTTCTCCTGTAAATTTAGCATATTTATTTATAGGATTTATGTTCTACCTTTCACAGCAAACAGCTTTAAGGCAGCTGAAAACAACAGTAAAAATAACCAAGTAATTCCCATAAAAATGCAATGCTGAAATGTAATAAAAGCACAGAATGGAAGTTTGAAACCAGCACATAAAACAGTATCTAAAAACAATTATGCCGTGTCTTAAATATCATTAAAAGGATGGGGGAACAGGATAAGATTTCGTTTTGTCCCTAAAAGATGGTAAGTATGTCATAATTTGGGTACTAGCTCAGAAAAGTTGGTGTAAGTTTTTCAGGCTGTATGGCCATCTTCCAGAAGCATTTTCTCCCAACGTTTTGCTTGTATTTATGGCAGGCATCCTCAGAGGTTGTGAGGTCAAAAGCTCTGAGGATGCCTGTTATAGATGCAGGTGAAACATCAGGAGAGAATGCTTCTGGAACATAGCCATACAGCACGAAAAACTTACAACAATCCTTCGACAATACATAGCTCAGAAAAGGTTTTCTTTATTAATCTACTTCTCAGATAAAACAAGAAATGAGTTCAGCAAATTTATTTCTACTGCTAGAAAATCTTCAAAACCCAAATACTTTTCATAAACCTGTTCGCAAGTCAATACTTATTCTACACGAAATTCACATGTGGATGTTTTGGCAGAAAATTTTGTACAGAATTTTTTGTGCAGAATTGGTCCTGAGTTTTTCCTGTTGTTTTTCCTTAATGCGACTGTCACCTGGTATGGTGACATCAATAATCCAAACTTTTTTCTTTTCCACAATTGTGATGTCTGGTGTGTTGTGTTCCAAAACTTTGTCAGTCTGGATTCAAAAGTCTCACCATATTTTTGCGTGTTCATTTTCTACTACCTTTGCAGGTTTATGATCCCTTTACCAGTTCTTTACTACTGGCAGGTGGTAGTTGTGACATAAGTTCCAGTGAATCATCTGGGCCAAAGAGTTGTGCCTTTGTTTGTAGTCTGTTTCTTCAATTTTCTTGCAGCAGCTGAGGAGATGATCCATGGTTTCATCCGCTTCCTTGCACAGTCTGCATTTGGGGTCATCCATTGATTTTTCAAAAGGGAAATGCGAAAGACTGCTCAAACTTCCGTACAGTGGCCCTTATTTCTCATGCCAGTAAGGTAATGCTCAAGATCCTGCAAGGAAGACTCCAGCAATACATGGAGCGAGAGTTGCCAGACGTTCAAGCCGGGTTTAGAAAAGGCAGAGGAACGAGAGACCAAATTGCCAATATCCGCTGGAGAATGGAGAAAGGCAGGGAGTTTCAGAAAAAACATCTATTTCTGCTTCATTGACTATTCTAAAGCCTTTGACTGTGTGGATCATAATAAACTGTGGCAAGTTCTTGGTGGGATGGGCATCCCAAGCCCCCTTCCCTCTCTCCTGAGGAATCTGTACAAGGACCAAGGAGCAACAGTCAGAACTGACCACGGAACAACAGACTGGTTCAAGATTGGGAAAGGCGTACGGCAAGGCTGCATACTCTCACCCAACCTTTTTAACTTGTATGCAGAACACATCATGCGATGTGTGGGGCTGGATGAATGCAAAGCTGGGGTGAAAATTGCTGGAAGAAACATTAACAACCTCAGATATGCAGATGACACCACTCTGATGGCCGAAAGCGAGGAGGAGCTGAGGAGCCTTCTAATCAAGGTGAAAGAAGAAAGCGCAAAAGCTGGGTTGCAGCTAAACGTCAAAAAAACCAAGATTATGGCAACAAGAATGATTGACAACTGGAAAATAGAGGGAGAAACCGTGGAGGCCGTGACAGACTTTGTATTTCTAGGTGCAAAGATTACTGCAGATGCAGACTGTAGCCAGGAAATCAGAAGACGCTTACTTCTTGGGAGGAGAGCAATGTCCAGTCTCGATAAAATAGTCAAGAGTAGAGACATCAGACTGGCAACAAAGATCCGCCTAGTCAAAGCCATGGTATTCCCTGTAGTCACCTACGGATGTGAGAGCTGGACCTTAGGGAAGGCTGAGCGAAGGAAGAGAGATGCTTTTGAGCTGTGGTGTTGGAGGAAAGTTCTGAGAGTGCCTTGGACTGCGAGAAGATCCAACCAGTCCATCCTCCAGGAAATAAAACCCGACAGCTCACTGGAGGGAAGGATACTAGAGACAAAGTTGAAGTACTTTGGCCATATCATGAGGAGACAGGAAAGCCTAGAGAAGACAATTATGCTGGGGAAAGTGGAAGGCAAAAGGAAGAGGGGGCGACCAAGGGCAAGATGGATGGATGGCATCCTTGAAGTGTCTGGACTGACCTTGAGGGAGCTGGGGGTGGTAACGGCCGACAGGGAGCTCTGGCGTAGGCTGGTCCATGAGGTCACGAAGAGTCGGAGACGACTGAACGAATGAACAACAACAACATTGATTTTTCAATCCTGGCCTTAATGGCATTTGTTCTGATGGCATCCTCCTGGGCTGCAAGAATCAGGACTTCTGACTTCTTCTTCTTCAGGGTTCTATTCATGAGCCATAACCAGGTCTTCTCCCTGTCAACTTGTCCTTCAATTTTGTCAAGGAACTGCCATGCAATGCATTGTTGTGCCAGCTCTCAGCTCTGATTTGGAGTGCAGTTTTCTTGTACTGATTCTTTGCCTGCTGTCTTTTGAGAAGTTTCTGATTACTGACATTATTATTATTAATAATAATAATAATAATAATAATAATAATAATATCCTGTTTTATCTCCCTCAAAGGGGACTCAGAAATAACCCCTCCAAGTGGACACTGGGGTGACAATAACTAGCAAAACCCAAAGAGCTATGGGAATTTACATTCCTTTATAGCAATCTGGAAGAGCCCATTGCTGGGTTATGTGACAAGCTCCAAGTGGGCTAGGCAAAACTACGGTGAGGTGGGTCTGGAATTGGTTAAATTGATGAACACAGAGGGTGCTGCTCACCAATGCTTCCTCTTCATCTTGGAAAGAAGTGATGAGCAGAGTGCCACAAGCAGTGTTCTGTCCTGGGCCCGGTCCTGTTCAGGATCTTTATTAATGACTTGGATGAAGGGCTAGAAGGCAGGATCATCAAGTTTGCAGACGACACCAAATTGGGAGGGAGAGCCAAGACTCCAGAGGACAGGAGCAGGACTCAAAATGATCTTGACAGATTAGAGACTAACAAAATGAAGTTCAACAGGGACAAATGCAAGATACTCCACTTAGGCAGAAAAACGAAATACAAAGAGACAGAACGGGGGTCAATGCCTGGCTCGAGAGCAGTGCATGTGAAAAAGATCTTGGAGTCCTCGTGGGGAACAAGTTAAACATGAGCCAACAATGTGATATGGCGGCAAAAAAAGCCAATGGGATTTTGGCCTGCATCAAGAGGAGCATAGTGTCTAGGTCCAGGGAAGTCATGCTTCCCATGCTCTATTCTGCTTTGGTTAGACCACACATGGAATATTCTGTCCAATTCTGGGCACCACAGTTCAAGAGAGATATTGACAAGCTGGAATGGGTCCAGAGAAGGGCGACTAAAATGATCAAGGGTCTGGAGAACAAGCCCTATGAGGAGCGGCTTAAGGAGCTGGGCATGTTTAGCCTGAAGAAGAGAAGGCTGAGAGAAGATATGATAGCCATGTGTAAATAATATGTGAGAGGAAGCCACACGGAGGAGGGAGCAAGCTTGTTTTCTGCTTCCCTGGAGACTAGGACGCAATGGGACCATGGCTTCAAACTACAAGAGAGGAGATTCCATCTGAACACGAGGAAGAACTTCCTGACTGTGAGACCCGTTCAACAATGGAACTCTCTGCCACGAAGTGTGGTGGAGGCTCCTTCTTTGGAAGCTTTTAAACAGAGGCTGGATGGCCATGTGTCAGTGATGATTTGAATGCAATATTCCTACTTCTTGGCAGAATGGGGTTGGACTGGATGGCCCAGGAGGTCGCTTCCAACTCTTTGATTCTATGATTCTATGATTCTAAGTGGCTTCATTCTTTGTCACCCAGTGCTATTCTTTCTGTTGTTCTTACTAGTATTATTGTTGTTATTATTATTATTATTATTATTATTATTATTATTATTATTTTTCCTAGTTCCAACAGACCTCACTACCTCTGAGGATGCTTGCCATAGATGCAGGCGAAACGTCAGGAGAAAAATTGCCTCCAGAACATGGCCATATAGCCCGGAAAAACCTACAACAACCCATTATTATTAAACTTTATTTGTACCCCGCTAGCATCTCCCGAAGGACTTGATGCGGCTTACAAAGGCCAAGGCCTCAACACACAATATACAATACAAAACCTAAAGTATTGTTAGCTAGCACCTTACATACATTGCAATCATTATCTTTCTCTCTACACCTTTCCCATTGCAATGAACTGTGGTTGCTGGAGACGCTGCAGCATGTGTGTATATGTATGTGTGTGTATATGTGTTTCTGCAGTGCTGCACTTGCATTTTATGCAAGCCATTTTGATTGAAAAGGGGCAAAATAATGAAACATCCCCGTAACTGTTGTTCTCCGGGCCTCTGGTAAATTAAATGACTCATTTTAGAGGTTTATCCTAGAGAGCCAAATTAATGCATAAATAAAAAATAAATGTGTCAGTCTCTAATTACAACAAGAATTGGGTATCTTGTCATGGGGAGGTAGACCTTGCGCTAAATAAGCCAGAGTCCGCGGGAGACGAGCACATGCGTCGGAAATAAAAAGGCCAGGCGGTGTCAGAGAGGGATAAATCCTCCCTTGGCATCTGGCAGGCCCTTCCCGTTGTTGTTGCCGTCCCCTCCTTTGAATGTGGAGTCTTGGAATGGAATATACGAGGCGGATGTGGGGTTTTCCCTTTGAATAAAGGCCCCCTTCCCCAAATCGTGATGGCAGAAGAGGAGAGCCTTACACCGCGTACATCACCTTCCTCCCAATTATTCCGTTTACCAGGAGTAATAATAACCACAAAGGGATTATTTTCCCCCTTCTCCTTGAGAGAAGGGAAAGATCTGAGGCTGCACATAACACAAGGCGTTGGGAGTGAATTCTGGTTTAAATGACTGGAAAAGGTTGGCTGATTTGATGAAAACCCAATCAGACTCTCTGGGGAGATATTACTTTCCTCATTATTCCACTGATTGGCCTTATTTCATCTGAAGAATGCGGCACATTCTTTACGGTGGTGCTGGCAAACCTCTTTAACAATATCCTAGGAAGGGAAGGGAGGGGGCAGGAAATCTATCACCTCCTTAATCGAAACAACAAGGATATTAACAAGAGTCATCTTCTCAAAATCACTGGTTTGATCCTCAGGGAGCTGTTGGTGGGGGAAAGGACCCTCTTTTCGTTTCCTCCTCCTCTTCCACCAAACGCTGGAGTAAGGCTTTTTCTCATTAAAAAAAAAATAAAATCCCAGAAGGACAGGGTGTTGGTGAGATCCAGACAACAGCTTTAAGCATCACATAAATTGAATGTAAAAAAGGAACAAAGCAACAACTGCTGGTCTCTCAGCCCCATCCTCCAGAATGGGTTATTCGAAAAAGGACAACTGATTAAACACTGACAAAGAAGCAACAAGAAATACTGCTTACCCACAAGCATAAAGACATTACATACATTAGAAACCATTACTTTATTTTCCAGATCACCAGACTGGGCCACAGCAATGTGTGGCAGGGGATGGCTTGTCTATGTAAATAGAAATGTAATGTTCATTTGTGGGATGAACATAACTCAAAAACCACTGGACGAATTGACACCAAATTTGGACACAAGACACCTATCAGGCCAACAAGTGACCATCACCCAAAAAAACATTGAAAAACACAGTGGAAGAGACACTAGGTACTTGTGGGTTTTTTCGGGCTATAGAGCCATGTTCTAGAGGCATTTCTCCTGACGTTTCACCTGCATCAGGAGAATGCCTCTAGAACAGTGTTTCTCAACCTGGGGGTCGGGACTCCTGAGTGGGTCGTGAGGGGGTGTCAGAGGGGTCGCCAAAGACTATCAAAAAACATAGTATTTTCTGTTGATCATGGGGATTCTGTGTGGGAAGTTTGGTTCAATTCTATCGTTGGTGGGTTTCAGGATGCTCTTTGATTGTAGGTGAACTATAAATCCCAGCAACTACAACTCCTAAATGTCAAGGTCTATTTTCCCCAACTCCACATTTGGGAATATTGAGTATTTGTGCCAAGTTTGGTCCAGATCTTTCATTGTTTGAGCCCACAGTGCTCTCTGGATGTAGGGGAACGGCAATTCCCAAACTCAAGGTCAATGTCCACCAAACCTTCCCAGTATTTTCTGTTGGTCATGGGAGTTCTGTATTCCAAGTTTGGTTCAATTCCATCATTGGTGGAGTTCAAAATGCTATTTGATTGTAGGTGAACTATAAATCCCAGAAACTACAACACCCAAATGTCAAGGTGTGTTACCCCCAAACTCCACCAGTGTTCACATTAGGGCATATTGAGTATTTGTGCCAAGTTCAGTCCAGATGCATCATTTTTTGAGTCCACAGTACTCTCTGGATGTAGGTGAACTACAACTCCAAAACTCAAGGTCATTGCCCATCAAACCTTTTCAGTGTTTTCTTTTAGCCATAGGAGTTCTGTGTGCCAAGTTTGGTTCAATTCCATCATTGGTGGTGCTCAAAATGCTCTTTGATTGTATGTTAACTATAAATCCTCAGCTACTATAATTCCGAAATGACAAAATCAATCCCTTCCAACCCCACCAGTATTCAAATTTGGGCGTATTGGAGATTTGTGCCAAATTTGGTCCTGCATATCAGATATTTGTATTATGATTCATAACAGTACTAAAATTACAGTTATGAAGTAGCAATGAAAATAATGTTACGGTTGGGGGTCATCACAACATGAGGAACTGTATGAAGGGGTCGCGGCATTAGGAAGGTGGAGAAACACTGGATTAAGATAACACTGGCTACGTCAACTTGCAGCAAACTAATCTTAACTGATATTGACGTGATTTCAGAGGGGTGTTTGTTCTTCTGGTGTGTGTATATGTGTGTGTGTGTGTGTGTGTATGCTTACATAGCTAAGCAGGGGTCTGGCATTAAGCACAGCAATTTCAAGAGCAGTACAAAACACACTTGTGAAATTCACTCTGCGAACAGTGTTATCAATGGCCTAAAGCTGGCAATAACTGTTAATTAAGTGTATTTTTCATTATTCTTCAGCAAAGAGGCAAGATTTAATGATGTAAGTTAACAATGGATGGTAATTTAGAGTAGTGACAATACTTTAATTATTCGCACACAGGCGGAGGAGGGAAAGAAAAGTTAACTTCATAACTTATTTCTTTGTAAGAACAAGTTCATTTACAATATTTTGAGTAGTACTCGCAATTACCTTCCATGGCATCTTGCCACAACAAGTTTTGTAAATGCGTGGCATCGGTTTGGTACCTCCTGGAACTACTAAAGATCTTAGCTTGTACCTGGGATGGGGAAGAGAGAAGTATTTCTGAAATACTTGGCCACAGTGGTCCACGCTCTGGTTACATCCCGTATAGACTACTGCAACGCTGTCTACGTGGGGTTGCCTTGGAAGACTGTCTGGAAGCTTCAATTAGTCCAACGAGCGGCAGCCAGATTACTAACAGGAGTGGGGTACAGGGAGCATACTACTCCTCTGTTGCGTCAGCTCCACTGGCTGCCAATCGGCTTCCGAGCACAATTCAAAGTGCTGGTGCTGACCTATAAATCCCTAAATGACTCCGGCCCAGTTTATTTATTTATTTACTTTATTTATTTACTTTGCTTATATACCGCTGTATCTCAAGCCCGAAGGCGACTCACAGCGGTTCACAACTGTACCCGATCTTCTCATCATCCAAGCGTAGTCCAGGTTCGTCGTCCATTGTTCCATTCCTATGTTCCATTACCAGATTGCACTAAATTATTCAAACGCCTGCACAAACATCCAGGTCTTCACCTTTTTGCGGAATACCATTAGAGATGGTGCCAGTCTAATGTCCGCAGGAAGGGCGTTCCACAGCCGAGGAGCCACCACCGAGAAGGCCCTATCTCTCATCCCCGCCAGCCGAGCTTGAGAAGCAGGTGGGATCGAGAGCAGGGTCTCCCCGGAAGATCTCAAAGTCCTGGTGGGTTCATAGGCAGAGATGCGGTCAGATAGGTAGCTTGGGCCGGAACCGTTTAGGGTTTACCTGTCCGAACGGATTCTCAAGGTTGTTAAGATCTTCTGGGGGGGGGGCTGCTCTCGGTCCCACCACCCTCGCAATCGCATCTGGTGGGGACGAGGGACAGGGCCTTCTCGGTGGTGGCCCCTCGGCTATGGAACTCTCTCCCACTGGAGATTAGATCTGCCCCTTCCCTCCTGACTTTCAGAAAGCTGGTAAAATCTTGGCTTTGGAGTATAGCATTTGCAGAATGAGGACTGAGTCAATAACTCTTGACCACACTGATGGATGGTGATGAATTTGTGATTTTACTCTGACGACCTGGCCTTATGTAATTGTATGATTTGTATTTTAATGTATTTAATGTATTAGTGTATTATGAGGTTGTGGTGTTTTCATACTATTGTCTATAAATCTCCTGTTGTGAACAGGCCTGAGTCCCTCTTCGGAGGTCGAGAAGACCAGGTTATAAAAGCGCTAAATAAATAAATAAATAAATAATGAATACTAGAGCGGAAAGATTTTATTTTTTATATATATATAATTTATGATTGTGATCAAACCAGCCCATACTACAGGAAATAAAGGCCGACTGCTCACTGAAGGGAGGAAATATTCTTGCCTTTAATAAGAGGCCAAGATGAAGTCCTTTGGCCACATCATGAGAAGACTGGGGAGAGCTTGGAGAAGAGAATGATGCTGGGGAAAATGGAAGGAAAAAGGAAGAGGGGCCAACCAAGGGCAAAGTGGGTTGATGGTATCCTTGAAATGACTGGCTTGACTTTGAAGGAGGCTCTGGGGGTGGTCACGGCCGGCAGGGAGCTCTGGCCTGGGATGGTCCAGGAGGTTACGAAGAGTTGGAAACGACTCAATGAATAAACAACCGCAATGGAAGGAACTAATCCAGCTTGATGTAGTAGTTTGAGTGTTGGGCTCTCAATGCATCAACTCTTCACTCAGCCATGGAAACTCACTGAGTGACCTCAAGCAACTCTCACATTCTCAAAGGAAGGCCATGACAAACTCGCTCTGAAGAAGCTCTGGCATGGGCTGGTCCAGGATAGAATCATAGAGTCAAAGAGTTGGAAGAGACCTCCTGGGCAATCATCCAGTCCAACCCCATTCTGCCAAGAAGCAGGAATATTGCATTCAAATCACCCCTGACAGATGTGCATCCAGCCTCTGCTTAAAAGCTTCCAAAGAAGGAGCCTCCACCACACTCCGGGGCAGAGAGTTCCACTGCTGAACGGCTCTCACAGTCAGGAAGTTCTTCATCATGTTCAGATGGAATCTCCTCTCTTGTAGCGACATTCAGGGAGCATACCACCCCCCTGTTATGTCAGCTCCACTGGCTGCCGGCTCAGTTCCGAGCACAATTCAAGGTGCTGGTTTTGACCTACAAAACCTTGTACGGTTCCGGTCCAGTGTATCTGTCCGAACGTATCTCCCTCTACGTCCCACCCCGAAATCTAAGATCAGCTGGGGAGGCCCTGCTCTAGACCCCACCACTCTCACAAGTGAGGCTGGTGGGGACGAGGAGCAGGGCTTTCTCAGTGGTGGCCCCTCACCTGTGGAACTCACTCCCGGGGGAAATCAGGGCATCATCATCCCTCCTCTCCTTCAGGAGGAGGGTGAAGACGTGGTTGTGGGACCAGGCCTTCGGGCAATCAGGCAATTAAAAGACAATCAGGTGAATAAGATCAACACAATTGATGAAGTGGAATGGAAAACTAGAACTATGAGTTAGCAGTCGCTGACCTTGTAAGAGAGGAACTGGGTTTGTATTGGTTTTTATTGATTTTATTGATATATGTATTAGTGTGATGTAATTGTGTAATTGTTTAACTTTGTGTCTTGATTGTTTTGTACTGCAGGCATCGAATCATGCCTTGCTTCTGTAAGCCGCCCTGAGTCCCCTTCAGGGTGAGAAGGGCAGGGTAAAAGAACCCCAAATAAATAATAAATAAATTGTAGTTTGAAGCCATTGCTCCGTGTCCTAGTCTCCAAGGAAGCAGTAAACAAGCTTGCTCCCTCCTCCCTGTGGCTTCCTCTCATATATTTATGCATGGCTCTCATATCCCCTCTCAGCCTTCTCTTCTTCAGGCTAAACATGCCCAGCTCCTTAAGCCACCCCTCATAGGGCTTGTTCTCCAGACCCTTGATCATTTTAGTCGCCCTCCTCTGGACACATTCCAGCTTGTCAATATCTCTCTTGTATTGTGGTGCCCAGAATTGGACACAATGTTCCAGGTGTCGTCTAACCAAGGCGTAATAGAGCATGGGGATCATGACTTCCCTAGATCTAGACACTAGGCTCCTATTGATGCAGGCCAACATCCCATTGGCTTTTTTGCAACATCTCATTGTTGGTTTAACTTGTTGTCCATGAGGACTCCAAGATCTTTTTCACACGTCCTGCTCTCGAGCCAGGCATCGTCCCCCATTCTGTATCTTTGCATTTCATTTCTTCTGCCTAAGTGGAGTCTCTTGCATTTGTCCCTGTTGAACTTCATTTTGTTAGTTTTGGCCCATCATCTCTCTAATCTGTGGAGATCGTTTTGAGTCCTGCTCCCGTCCTCTGGAGTCTTGGCTCTCCCTCCCAATTTGGTGTCGTCTGCAAACTTGATGATCCTGCCTTCTCGCCCTTCATCCCAGTCATTAATAAAGATCCTGAACAGGACCGGGCCCAGGACGGAACCCTGCTTGTGGCACTCCACTCGTCACTTCTTTCCAAGATGAAGAGGTCGAAGCGACTGCAAAAATAAACAAAAAATGATTAGGTTTCTACAAAACCATCGGGCTGATATGGGTGGGATAGAAATAATGTAAATAAATAAATAAATAAAAACCAGGAAAAAGCAATATTTTTTTGGTTAGGCTTCTACACTGCAGCTTCCACACAACGTTGTAAAAAGTTTGACCTAAACTACTTTGGGCAAGAATCACCATTCATTTCCTCCTTGTTTCACTGGCTGAGAGATTTTTGAGACACCCCCCACCAATAACTTTTCAAAGTTTGGGACATTTCACCATCACTGATTTAAAGGGATTGAAAAATTAAAGTTTTCCCCAGTATTTTCAGGCAAAAGCAAACTGCTGCAGTTTCTGCAAACTCTGTGTCTTGTTTCACCTGATTAGTGGAGCACACACTGATGTTTCTTGCCCACATATATCCTGGTTTTCACCTGTCCAAATTTGGAGAGTATGCAATTGAGAATTCAGATTGAATGAAAACAAAGATATGTGAAGCAGAGAATATATGAACAAAATGGAAATAAATGTATAATAGGAACATCAAGTTTGCAGATGACACCAAATTGGGAGGGATAGCCAATACTCCAGAAGACAGGAGCAGGACTCAAAGGGATCTTGACAGACTTGAAAGATGATGGGCCAAAACTAACAAAATGAAGTTCAACAGTGACAAATGCAAGATACTCCACTTTGGCAGGAAAAACGAAATGCAAAGATACAGAATGGGGGACTCCTGGCTCAAGAGCAGTATGTGTGAAAAAGATCTTGGAGTCCTTGTGGACAACAAGTTAAACATGAGCCAACATTGTGATGTGGCGGCAAAAAAAGCCAATGGGATTTTGGCCTGCATCAAGAGGAGAATAGTGTCTAGATCTAGAGAAGTCATGCTCCCCATGCTCTATTCTGCCTTGGTTAGACCACACCTGGAATATTGTGTCCAATTCTGGGCACCACAATTCAAGAGAGATATTGACAAGCTGGAATGTGGGTGACTAAAATGATCAAGGGTCTGGAGAACAAGCCCTATGAGGAGTGGCTTAAGGAGCTGGGCATGTTTAGCCTGAAGAAGAGAAGGCTGAGAGGAGATATGAGAGCCACGTATAAATATGTGAGAGGAAGCCACAGGGAGGAGGAGGGAGCAAGCTTCCTTTCTGCTTCCCTGGAGACTAGGACACGGAGCAATGGCCTCAAACTACAAGAGAGGAGATTCCAATTGAACATGAGGAAGAACTTCCTGACTGTGAGAGCCATTCAGCAGTGGAACTCTCTGCCCCGGAGGGTGGTGGAGGCTCCTTCTTTGGAAGCTTTGAAACAGAGGCTGGATGGCCATCTGTCAGGGGTGATTTGAATGCAATATTCCTGCTTCCTGGCAGAATGGGGTTGGACTGGATGGCCCATGAGGTCTCTTCCAACTCTTTGATTCTAGGATTCTATATTTCCACATTGTCTAAATAAAAATAAAATAAAATGTAGAACATGTGTTATACCAGGGTGTGCATGAAGCATTGTGCTATATATACCAAATCTTTCTCTATTTCAAATAATATCTTGTAAACAGCAAAGAGTCTGCTTTGCTTCTTGTATCACCCCAATAAACCATATTGATTTGGCTCCAATCTCTGGATCAAAATATAAAACTTTCAGATAAGGAATCTCAATACCGCTCAGAGATGCTCTCGGCTCAGATTGAAGAGGAATAACGCCGTTGCGCGAGGGAGTTGACAGGTCTTATAAATGCAGTAGCTTGAATTAACTAAACAAAAAGCCTTGTTCAGCTCATCTCCAATCAGATTTCTGAATTTTAAATTAAAAGGAGCCAAAATATATCAGATTACAGTAACTGGTGAAATTAGTTTTATATAATTTATTTAGAGTCCTCCTCCAAAAATTCATTAAATTCCCTTGCTTGCGGATCGGAGCACATGTGGTATGGAGCAGAAGAGTTTAGAGAACTCCTCACTCTTCTGTGTCACAGATGGGGGTTATCAGTTGTTGTTGGATCACAGGTCCCATAAGTCCCCACATAGCTAATTTGTAATTTCCATTGGGGAAGATGACAATAGTATCCAGGCTGTGCAGAGAAGAGTGGTTTCTAGGCCTGGGTAACAACGGAAAAAATTGTTTCTAAAATCGATTCGTTTTTTGGGGTTTTTTGCGTTTCGTTATTTAAAATAATTACAAAATTTTCCTTTTAAAAAGTTCGATATTTACGAAATTTCGTAAATGTGAAAAAATTACAAAACATTAACGAATCGATTTCCGAAACAATAACGAATTGATTCGTTAATGGCGGATGCGACCGCGAAATACGCTAAAAAACCTCCAAAACCTTCTGAAGCTTCCCTCTCCCTCTGTTCTTGACTGTTGGTGTGATATTATATTTTTTTTCACTAATTAAACAAAAAACTTGCCCCAGACATGCAGAAATAATAACGAAATGACCTCAGAACAATAACGAAACGAATACAATAACAAAATACGAAGCATTTACAAAATGTGTTTAAAAATTCATTTTTTAAAAAAATTGCTCCAGAATGGTTCGTTATCATTTTGTAATTTAAAAAATTAACGAATTATTAACGAATTACGAATTAACAAAACGAAACCGCCTAGCCCTAGTGGTTTCCCATAGTAAGACAACTAAAACACAACTGTAACTTGAAGCAGACCACATACTTATCATATTGTAATTCCACCAATGTGCCGTCCACCCAGACGCTATAAAAAATAAAACTGTGACGTGCTTCTCTCTATGTCTGAGTGAACTGCAGGTGTCTTTCTTGAGAAGCTTGAGATACTGAGCAACTGAGGCTATTACTAGTTTTAAACATCAAAAAAGTCTGTGCAGACTTGGCACAGTTCATCAAAGTTACAGTCAATTGGTAAAGCATAGAGATGAGTTTTCCCTTCCTCCAGAAGGTAAAAGGAATTCTGGAATCCTTTACCCTAACCCTGAACTCCAATGGTCAGAAAAAAGCAGTTTTTTCCCCTATGTATTGCTCAAAGTTAGCTTTGGAGGCAAATGCTCAATACTATCTATCTAACTCAATAGTTCTTTCTCAATAAACTCAGTACTCAATACTTTCTCAATAGCTTTTCTATTAATCTATCTATAATTTCTCTATATAGCTCAATACACAATATACTATTTATATTAACTTAATATAGCTTAATATACAATACACAATATATAATGTATAGTTTTTGCAATGGTTTTCCCAGAGCTACCTGCCTAACCATCAGCATGTCTGAAGTCTTTCCTCTAAACTAAAAAGGGCAGGGGAGATTCCAAAATGGAGATATCTTCCCTGGGAGAAAAGGCGGTCCCTAGACCCAAAAAGATACCTTTCTGAACCAAAGGAGGCCTGCAGACTGGTTTTGCAGACTCTGATACTATTAACTTTCAGGGCTCTTGCAAAGCAGCAGCAGCCCTGGGAGAAAATGCAAGAGGGAGCAACCTCAAGCAACTGTAAAGTAAGGTAAATCAGGCTCCTGGGAGACGGAACAACCCAGACCAAGGAGAAAATACTTTCTCCTTAAATGTCGTATCCCTAGATCAGAACTATGACTGTTAACATGGAACCAGTGCCCTGCAGCACTTCACAAGGTTAAGTTAGTATGTGCATGCTTAACAGGCGTTTCCCTGTGGTAGCACCCAAATTATGACATTCTCATCCAAAGGTGGGGTCCATTTGTACTGAGTATGTGGTGGACAGCTACAACAGTGTCATTTGGTATTGCCTAGTATGAAACTACCATATGAGTTGTGGTGCCCAGAATTGGACACAGTATTCCAGATGTGGTCTAACCAAGGCAGAATAGAGCATGGGAAGCATGACTTTCCTGGATCGAGACACTATATTCCTATTGATGCAGGCCAAAATCCCGATGACTTTTTTTTACCGCCGCATCACATTGTTGGCTCATGTTTAACTTGTTGTCCACGAGGACTTCATGGACAACAAGATAAACCTCGGAGTTGCTGAACTTGGTGACCGAAAGGTTGGTTTTTCAAATCCAGGGAACAGAGTGAGCTTGGAATATTAGGCCCAGCTTCTGCCAATCTAGCAATTTGAGAGCATGCAAATGTGAGAAGATCAATCGGTACCGCTTCTGTGGGAAGGTAACTGTGCAGGTACAACTGCACCAGGAGCTCCAATTTTGTTTGCTTTGCATTTAATGTTTGTTGTAGTCCTAAGTTTCAGGGACCCTGTAGATAGTGGCTTCTTTTCGCTGCAATCATAGGGCAAGCCACCTGTCAATTATCGTTAGGTTCCCTGGTCCCGCCCCCCTTTTGGGTTTTGGAGGGAATAGGAGCCAATTTGGGTTCGGCCCACACAGAGAAGCCTTTCACGCAGGACATAAAACCAAGAGCTCCTGTAGAAAGCTTCATCTTCTACAGCTTGGCAGGGGAGAAAGGTCCCATAGCTTGGCCAAGGATTATACAGCCTTACAGCTCCTTTGCTGAGGGACTTCAGCCATCCATCACTGAAACCTGAACTCCTTTTCCCCTGGAAGTCTACAAAGCTCTGCTTGGTAAGGGTCTCTTGCGGAAGCCAGAAGCAGTTGGTACTGGGTGTAGGGGCTCCACACCAACAGAGGCAAAGACAGACTGCCCAGATTAGAAGTTAAGGATTTCCCCATTAGTTACAGTTATGAAGATAGTGCCTGTTCCCTGTGGACAAGATTGAGAGAGAGAGCCAATAGACTGTTAAGAAAACCTTCAAGTACCTGTTTGTTTTCAATAATAAAGAACTTTGTTGAACCTTTAAGCAATTTAAAGACTCTGTTTTAAGGAAATCCAAAGGCCTTTAATCTGAGGCAGCCCCGGTGCCCCGTTGGGCACACAGAATTTATGTCCTGTCTATAGTTTTATGCACAGGCCCAGCGTGTGACAGCACAGTAACGGCACTCCACGCAGTCATGCTGGCCACATGACCTTGGAGGTGTCTACGGACACTGCCGGCTCTTTGGCTTAGAAATGGAGATGAGCACCATCCCCAGAGTTCGACACAAGTAGATGTGTCGAACTCTGTCAGGGAAAACCTATCAGGAAGATAGAGGAGATAAACATAATGTGAAAAAAATCCTTGATTTCTGCACAATTATTTTGGCTTTCAAGCTGTATGGTCCACTGTATGACACATGTTTATGCACAAAATATATTTCATGGAGGGCCATTTAGGTTCCAGTAGTATGCTTTAGGCTGCAACTTTTTTTGCAAAGAGGCAAAGTCACAGTCAACTCAGCTGGGTTTGCACAAACGCAAATGGCTATTGGGTTGCATCCAGAGAGATCTGAGCATTTTGATGTTGTTTCAATGTTTCTTCAAGTTCTCCAAAGATCCTCATGTTCCAACAACTTGATCTTGCCTCCTGTCAACTGGCTTTTACCAGGTCTGCCCATGAGTTAATTCTAATGACTTAGTCTGGGTTTACTTCCAGGTAAGTAAACACACTGTATACTATATACAGCATAGGAATGCAGTGACAATTTTTGTTGCTATTAAAGAGTCATTATTCCTTTTTTTCTTTACTAAAATTGACACATGTTCCTTTTACCGCCTCTAAGTACACTGGAGAGGATCAACAGAGACAGGTTGTGGTGAATTGCAAGAACATGCATCAATCTCAAAGCATTCGGTCTCTTTCTTTACTCTTCTGTTCTTCACTATCCTTTCAATTCCTTGCCTTCTAGTGTTTTCCTAGGCCCAGCCTCATTACCCTGTGTGTACCCCATGTCTAACTTACCCAGATGCCAGTCAGAGAAGGCCAACTGAGGATAGTCTGTGGCTTGAGAGAAACAGCAAATGGTGTGGTCTACTCATCAACATCAACGTCTGTAAATACTCTGCGCCTGCCATGTTATTTTAGGCAGTTGAGACAGAAAATCCCACAAGCACCTCTCTTCATCCCATACCCGCTAACATTTTACAGCTCAACACTGGGGCACAGGTTGTCAAACATCAGAAGTGGTTGAGATGGCAAAGGTTCTTGATAAGGAATGACACTTAATCTAGGAGAGGCTGCTATAGGTTGCTTTTGTCCAGGCCAGCAGGAAAGGATAAGTCACCAGCAGAACATACTTTTGTTGCTCAGTGCAGCTACCTCTTTTCAGGGAGAGAGGACAATATGGGGGTTGAATGAAAAGTAATGCCTCCACCTTCGTAACTCCTCAACACATGCCAGTACTAGTATGTGGCAGGTACTGGCTTGTTCAGTAGACTCTCCTCTACAGTTCCATTTTGGCGGGAAGCCTTAGCATTGAACGGTTGTGTTGTTAAAGTGTGAAGTATGGAACCCTGCACAGATGGTCAGTCAATGTGACTTAAACAATGTGCAGTCATTCTTGACAGCAGAAGGCAACCTGTTTATGGTCATTGTGTTGCAAGCTGTTTATGGTGATTGTGCTGATGTGAGTACTGTGCATAATTGGGTGAGTCAGTTTAAAGATGTTGAGGTGGGAACATCTGACTTGCGTGACAAACAAAGAGTTGGACGTCATGTGACAGCAACTACCGAGTTTCACAAGGAAAAGGTTGACAGATTGATTCAGGACGATCATTGTATCACTCAGAGAGAAATTTCAAGCATAATCAGCATTTCACAAGAATGGTTGTTTTGTTAAAGTGCGAAATACGGAACCCTGCGCAGACAGTTAGTCAATGCAACTTAAGCAACATGCAGTCATTGAATTCTTGACAGCAGGTGTCACCCCAAAGGAGATTCCTCAGAGAATGCAAGCTGTTTATGGTGATTGTGTTGATGTGAGTACTGTGCATCGTTGGGCAAGTAAGTTTAAAGATGTTGAGGTGGGAACATCTGACTTGCGTGACAAACAAAGAGTTGGACGTCCTGTGACAGCAACCACCGAGTTTCACAAGCAAAAGCTTGACAGATTGATTCAGTGACAGTCTACAAATCTGGATTGTATGGAGGATGCTGTACAGTGGTGAGATCCAGTCTCTGAAGTTTCAAGTCTGTGCACTTTCATTTCAGGCATCAGCATCCTGGGTACCCATCGTGCACAGATCTTCCAATAGCCAAGCAAAGCAATAGTGTGACCCACACATTCTTGTGAAATGCCAATTATGCTTGAAATTTCTTTCTGAGTGATATGATGATCGTCCTGAATCAATCTGTCAACCTTTTGCTTGTGAAACTCAGTGGTTGCTATCACAAGACGTTCAACTCTTTGTTTGTCACGCAAGTCAGATGTTCCCACCTCAACATCTTTAAACTTACTCGCCCAACGACGCACATTACTCACATTAACACAATCACCATAAACAGTTTGCATTATCTGATGAATCTCCTTTGGGGAGACACCTTCTGCTGTGAAGAATTCAATGACTGCATTTTGCCTAAGTTGCATTGACTGACCATCTGCACAGGGTTCCATATTTCGCACTTTATTTATTTATTTATTATTTATTTTATTTACTTTATTTCTATACCGCTTTTCTCAGCCCTTAGGCGACTCAAAGCGGTCTACACAACAATGCAAAATATCACAAAGCAGTATAATGCAATTAAAACAGATTATAACATCAACAATTAACAACAGTGTAACAATCATAACACCTCAACAATAAAATCAGAATCCACTCTCATTATCCATTGTTCTGTATTCCTATGTTCAATTTCATCATTTAGTTAAACACTTGTTCGAATAGCCAGGTCCTCACCTTCCTCCGAAATGCCAACAGTGAGGGGGCCGATCTGATGTCTGCCGGTAGGGCATTCCACAGCCGAGGAGCCACCACTGAGAAGGCCCTGTCTCTCATCTCCGCCAGGCGCACCTGCGATGCAGGCAGGACCGAGAGCAGGGCCTCCCCAGACAATCTTAGTGTCCTAGTCGGTTCATAGGAGGAGATGCTAAGGCTTCCCACCAAAATGGAACTGTAGAGGAGAGTCTACTGAACAAGCCAGTACCTGCTGCATACCAGTACTGCTATCTGCTGAGGAATTATGAAGGTAGAGGCATTACACAACCGTTCAATGCTAAAGCTTCCCGCAAAAATGGAACTGTAGAGGAGAGTCTACTGAACAAGCCAGTACCTGCCGCATACCAGTACTGCCATGTGCTGAGGAGTTATGAAGGTGGAGGCATTACTTTTCATTCAACCCTCTTATACAATGTTTGTGTGGAGTAAGTTCATATACTTGCCTAAAGATGGCACCTTCTGAATTGGAATACTCAGGCTGTGGAATGCTCTCTACAGACATCCTTGAACATGCCTGATTTTGGCCTCTCATGGAAACAAAGCAAGTGTGGGCTTTGTACTGAGATGGGAAACCACCTGGGAATGCCACTGCTGCAAGCTTTTATGCAGAGAAAGGTCAAGGCTCAGTAGGAGCACCCACTTTCCATGGAGACGCCACTGCATCTCCAGGTAGGCTTGGGAAAGACTATCGCCTGAAACCCTGGAGAGTTTCTGCCAGTCAGCATCAGCAGCACTGCGCTAGATGATCCCAAGATTTATCTGGATTGCAGTTTGACATCACTGTAACTATCATGACTCTACACAGGTGGAATATCTTTGATCTCAAATGCCTGGAAACAAAAGTGTTTTGGATTTTTATTTATATTTTTATTTTTTTGGATTTTCGAATACTTGTATTTGCATATGCACTCAGAGACGTCTCCCAAATCAAAACACAAAATTCATGTAAATTTCATATAGATCTCACCCATATAGGTTGAGGGCAATTTTATACCACCTACAAATGTTGTAGTCTGAAACTAAGTTTGTGTATGTCGAACCATCAAAAGCAAATGTTTCACCATCTCAGCCATCCATATAGACAGACAGCTTCAGATTCTCGAATCTTTTGGATTTTGAAATTCGAGATAAAGTCTGCTCAACCTGTACTAGAGGGTGCAGATTAGTGTTTTTATGATTGATGGTCACTTGTTGGCCTGATAGATGTATTCTGTCCAAATTTGGTGTCAATTCATCCTGTGGTTTTTTGAGTTATGTCAATTCTTGGTGGGATGGGCATCCCAAGCCCCCTCCCCTCTCTCCTGAGGAATCTGTACAAGGACCAAGTAGCAACAGTCAGAACTGACCATGGAGGAACAGACTGGTTCAAGATTGGGAAAGGCGTCCGGCAAGGCTGCATCCTCTCACCCAACCTTTTAACATGTATGCAGAACACATCATGCGAGGATGTGTGGGGCTTGATGAATGCAAAGCTGGGGTGAAAATGGCTGGAAGAAACATTAACAACCTCAGATATGCAGATGACACCACTCTGATGGCCGAAAGCAAGGAGGAGCTGAGGAGCCTTCTTATCAAGGTGAAAGAAGAAAGCGCAAAAGCCGGGTTGCAGCTAAACATCAAAAAAACCAAGATTATGGCAATAAGAATGATTGACAACTGGAAAATAGAGGGAGAAACCATGGAGGCCGAGACAGGGTTTGTATTTCTAGGTGCAAAGATGACTGCAGATGCAGACTGTGGCCAGGAAATCAGAAGGTGCTTCCTTCTTGGGAGGAGAGCAATGTCCAGTCTCGATAAAATAGTAAAGAGTAGAGACATCAGACTGGCAACAAAGATCCGCCTAGTCAAAGCCATGGTATTCCCTGTAGTAACCTACGGATGTGAGAGCTGGACCTTCGGGAAGGCTGAGCGAAGGAAGAGAGAGGCTTTTGAGCTGTGGTGTTGGAGGAAAGTGCTGAGAGTGCCTTGGACTGCGAGAAGATCCAACCAGTCCATCCTCCAGGAAAGAAAGCCCGGCTGCTCATTGGAGGGAAGGAGACTAGAGACAAAGTTGAAGTCCTTTGGCCACATCATGAGGAGACAGGAAAGCCTAGAGAAGGGAATGATGCTGGGGAAAGTGGAAGGCAAATGGAAGAGGGGCCGACCAAGGGCAAGATGGATGGATGGCATCCTTGAAGTGACTGGACTGACCTTGAAGGAGCTGGGGGTGGTGACGGCCGACAGGGAGCTCTGGCGTGGGCTGGTCCATGAGGTCACGAAGAGTCGGAGACGACTGAACGAATCAACAACAACAACAATTCCACAAACGAACATTACATTTTTATTTATATAGATGACTGATAAAGTGGTATCAAGCTGATATAATCGTGCAGCCCAATGCATTTTTGTACACAGAATCCTTCTCTGTACCTATGTTCAGTGTGCATTCCCCACATTCCAAAATGCCATATTCACAATGGTCATGCCTGTTCCCATTTGGTGGAAAATGCAGAATTCTGTCCAAGTGCATCCTTTGGTGAAGCTAAACCTCCTCTCGTCTTCTGCCTCTTCTTCCTTACTGTCTCTCTCTCCAGTGTGCATTCCCCACATTCCAAAATGCCATATTCACAATGGCCATGCCTGTTCTCATTTGCTGGAAAATGCAGAATTCTGTCCAGAATTCTGTCCGAGGAGATTCCATCTGAACATGAGGAAGAACTTCCTGACTGTGAGAGCTGTTCAGCAGTGGAACTCTCTGCCCCGGAGTGTGGTGGAGGCTCCTTCTTTGGAGGCTTGTAAACAGAGGCTGGATGGCCATCTGTCAGGGGTGATTTGAATGCAATATTCCTGCTTCTTGGCAGAATGGGGTTGGACTGGATGGCCCAGGAGGTCTCTTCCAACTCTTTGATTCTATGATTCTAAGTGCATCCTTTGGTGAAGCTAAACCTCCTCACAATGGTCATGCCTGTTCCCATTTTCTGGAAAATGCAGGATTTTGTCCAAGTGCATCCTTTGGTGAAGCTAAACCTCCTCTTGCCTTCTGCCTCTTCTTCCTTACTGTCTCTCTCTCCAGTGTGCATTCCCGACATTCCAAAATGCCATATTCACAATGGTCATGCCTGTTCCCATTTGCTGGAAAATGCAGAATTTTGTCCAAGTGCATGCTTTGGTGTAGCTAAACCTCCTCTCGCCTTCTGCCTATTCTTCCTTACTGTCCCTCTCTCCAGTGTGTATTCCCCACATTCCAAAATGCCATATTCACAATGGTCATGCCTGCTCCCATTTGCTGGAAAATGCTGAATTTTGTCCAAGTGCATCCTTTGGTGTAGCTAAACCTTCTTTCACCTTCTGCCTCTTCTTCCTTACTGTCTCTCTCTCCAGTGTGCATTTCCCACATTCCAAAATGCCATATTCACAATGGTCATGCCTGTTCCCATTTGCTGGAAAATGCAGAATTTTGTCCAAGTGCATCCTTTGGTGTAGCTAAACCTCCTCTTGCCTTCTGTCTCTTCTTCCTTACTGTCTCTGTGCAAGGCTGCTGTCTTTGTTTTGGAGAAGGGATAAAAAAACCAGCAAAGGTCGACTTATCTATGATTTATTTATTAAAAGTGTTTTACCAGGAAAACACAACCGAGACAGGCCTTTTCCTATAGAGCGAGGCCCCAGAGAGCCGTAAATTTACATACACAAAAGGCAGCCTCCACCCTTGAGCCTGGGCTGTTTATCTGGACCGCCCGCCCTGCTGGTTAGGCCTTTTGTTAGCCGGCGAGGGGCAGGCGGCCAGGGCGACCGTGGTGGCTTTGTCGGACAGGTCAAAGAGGACGGCCCTGCCCTTCCAAACATGCCCCTTATCTCCCTTCCGTTGCCCCTGGAAAATGGCGTGAGTCAGAATCCCAGCAGCATACTTAGCATTTCCTTTCAGTGTCTGCCAATCTATCAAAATTCAGCTACCGCTGTGAACCCATCAACTCGGTGCAAAAAAGGACAAGGCTTACCGCGGACCCCCTTAAAGTAGCAATCATTTATCCTCCCCTGAACTTTAGCTGACCTTTGCAGGCATACTGGAAGTGGAAGTATGCCGCATCTTCTTGTTGTGTACAAAACCACGGCAAGAAGAAGCAAAAAAAGGGACAAGACATCCACTTATCCTCTTCTTTTCTTTTTTTTCAGGAGAAATACCCGCTTTCATGGGAGGATTTGTTGCATTTAATACATCCTTGTAAGTGTACATATGCTATCATTATGTTTGGGTGGAAGAAAGAGAAGAGCCGCCTCTCTCTCGATGGGAAATCTCTCTCTTTTTCTATCTCTCTCTCTCCTCCCTCCTCCCATTGCTTTGTGAAAGAATGCAAGCCAATGTGAATATTCTGCGTTTATTGATCCAGCCGAAGTGTCTGTGTAGATGGCAGAAACAAAACCAGCACATTCCATTCATGGCAATTTATGGATAGGGTGCGGCGGAATAAGGAGACACCTTCATACACAAATTCATTTATTTATTTGTTTATTGTATTGTCGAAGGCTTTCATGGCTGGAATCACTAGGTTCTTTTGGGTTTTTTTGGGCTATAGAGCCCAATTCAAGGTGCAGGTGCTCACCTACAAAGCCCTAAACGGTTTGGGACCACCCTACCTGCGTGACCGCATCTCCATCTACGAACCCACACGCTCGCTCCGGTCATCTGAGGAGGCCCTGTTCGTGATCCCATCCACGTCGCAAGCGCGCTTGGTGGGGACATGAGACAGGGCCTTTTCTGTGGCGGCCCCCCGACTTTGGAATGCCCTTCCAAAAGATCTTCGCCAGGCCCCTACTTTAGCAGCTTTCAGAAGGAACCTAAAAACTTGGCTGTTCCGATGTGCCTTCTCAGATTAGGAATCCCCCACCCAAGTCCTAGAAGCACTTTAGTACAATTAACATTACTGCACACCGTACTATTTTTATTCCTATGCTCCTCCTGCCACTCTAGCACTTTTAACCCTGTACCCCATTGCGCTGGCCGGCCCAGTTTTAAAGTGTCATGATGTACTGTTATTGTCATTGTTGCTTGCTTAACTATTGATTTGCTGTGTTTTCTACTGTCGTGTTATGTTTTACTGTATTGTGTTTTGAGGCTTCGGCCTGTGTAAGCCGCATCGAGTCCTCCGGGAGATGCTAGCGGGGTACAAATAAAGTTAATAATAATAATAATAATGTTCTACAGGCATTTTCTCCTGACGTTTTGCCTGCATCTATGGCAAGCATCCTCAGAGGTAGTGAGGTCTGTTGGAATTAGGACAATGGGTTTATATATCTGTGGAATGGCTGGGGTGGGGCAAGGAGCTCCTCTCTGCTGGAGCTAGGTGTGAATGTTTCAACTGACCACCTTTATTAGCATTTGAAGGCCTAGCTGAGCCTGGGAAAATCTTTTGTTGAGAGGTGTTAAGATGTGCCTAGTTGTTTCCTCTCTGCTGTTTTGCTGTTGTAATTTTAGAGTTTTTTTTAATACTGGTAGCCAGATTTTGTTCATTTTCATGGTCTCTTCCTTTCTGTTGAAATTGTCCACATGCTTCTTGTGGATTTCAATGGCTTCTCTGTGTAGTCTGACATGGTGGTTGTGAGAGTGGTCCAGCATTTCTGTGTTCTCAAATAATATGCTGTGTCCAGGCTGGCTACATACAATTTATTTACTTATTTATCGTGTCATAGAATCTATGATTCTATGACTGTGAGAGCCGTTCAGCGGTGGAACTCTCTGCCCCAGAGTGTGGTGGAGGCTCCTTCTTTGGAAGCTTTTAAACAGAGGCTGGATGGCCATCTGTCAGGGGTGATTTGAATGCAATATTCCTGCTTCTTGGCAGAATGGGGTTGGACTGGGTGATGTCACATGAGGTCTCTTCCAGCTCTTTGATTCTATGATTCTATGACCTGATTTCTCTGGAGAGCGAATTCCACAGGTGGGGGGCCACCACCTAGAAGGCCCTGTCCCTCATCCCCGCCAAGCATGATTGTGCCAAAGGTGGGGCTGAGATCAGGTTCTCCCCAGACGATCTTAAACTTCAAGGTGGGACGTAGAGGGAGATACATTTGGACAGATAAACTGGGCCGGAGCCGTATAGCAAGGAAGGAATCTCGCCGAACTGGGCTGCAGACTTTCCAGATGTCACCAGATCCATGATGTGATTTTTAGGGGTCTTTAAAAATAAAATAAAAAAGACCCCCACCGCCACACACAACACCAAACCTTACGAAGTCACACAGCCGCAAAGGTTACTCAGGGTGTGTAAATTTAATCTGACCTAAGGGACGTGATTACATACATCTGATCGCAAAACAATATACTTTTTATTTGCTTGAATGTTATTTGTATTGGTAAAACTGACCTGGAACTGACACAAGTTTATTAGAAAAAGGACTCTCTCAACCAGAGTGGGCCGGCCTTCTTACTTAAGATAGATGCGTTAACTTCCAGGATGATTAGAGAAATGGATAACTCACTAACATCTGTGCAAACTACAATAAAAAGGGATTTAGTGTTACCCCAAGGAAGGTAAAAGAAGCTGTCTGTCCATTAAACGCTTTATTACAGCGCCAGCAGCTTTTTCCTAACTCAGTTATTCCTGCGCAGTGCTCAGCACGCTGACTGCCTGTCATCCTTACCAGACACTGCTTGGGGCTTCGTGCCCACCGCCCGCCTTCCCCTCCTGCCTTCCCATTCCATGTCCACGACGACGCGGGCTTATGTGCCAGGTAGGTGGCAATCAAATGAGTCATTGAGCAGAGGCAACACCTGACCCCCGGTGAAGCATTAAAGGGACGGGGATCCACTAAAAGTGAGCGGCACCATGTCGCAACGGCGACTTATGATTTTTCACAGCAGGTTTCTTAATTAGAGAGAGAGGAAAACAATGCACTCCTTGAAAGCGCGACTGGTCAAAGGAGAGGGCAACACACTAGGGCTGGGTAACCACGGAAAAATTTGTTTCTAAACTCGATTCGTTTTTAGGGGGTTTTTGCGTTTCGTTTTTTAAAAGAATTCCGAAAATTTTCTTTAAAAAAGTTCGAAATATACGAAATTTCAGAAATTACGAAACAATTACGAAACAATTACGAATCGATTCGTTAATGGCGGACGCGATTGCGCAATATGCAAAAAAAATACCCCTCCAAATGGGACAGGGGGAACTTCTGAAGCTTCCCTCTTCCTCTGTTGTTGACTGTTGGTGTGATAAAACAAACAACAACCCTAAAACTTGCACCAGACATATGGAAATAATAACCAAACAATTACGAAACAATTTCGAAACAATTTCGAAACAATTTCGAAACAATTACGAAACAATTACGAAATAAATTGAAAAATTTGTTTCGATTTTTAATTGCTCCTGCATGGCTCAATATCGGATCGTAAGCTAATTTAAATACGAATTAATAACGAATTACGAAATTAACGAACGAAACCGCCCAGCCCTACAACACACAATAAGATGCAATACCATTTATTTATTTATTTACTTCACTTGTATACCACAATACTCAGCCATAGGGCGACTCAGTGCGCTTAACAACAAACAATACAATATACACAATAGCAGTCTCTAGACCAGTGTTTCTCAACCTGGGGGTCGGGAACCCTGGAGGGGTCACGAGGGGTTGTCAGAGGGGTCACCAAATACCATCAGAAAACACAGTACTTTCTGTTGGTCATGGGGATTCTATGTGGGAATGTTGGCCCAGTTCCTTCGTTGGTGGATTCGTTGTAGGTGTACTATAAATCCCAGTAACTACAACTCCCAAATGTCAAGGTCTATTTCCCCCAAATTCCACCAGTGTTCACATTTGAGCATATTGAGTATTCAGGCAAAGTTTGGACCAGATCCATCATTATTTGAGTCTACAGTGCTCTCTGGATGTAGGTGAACTACAACTCCCAAACTCAAGGTCAATGCCCACCAAAACCTTCCAGTATTTTCTGTTGGTTATGGGAGTTTTGTGTGCCAAGATTGCTTCTATTCCATCGTTGGTGGGGTTCAGAATGCTCTTTGATTGTAGGTGTACTATAAATCCCAGCAAAAACAAGTCACAAATGTCAAGGTCTATTTTCCCCAAACTCCACCAGTGTTCATATTTGGGCATACTGAGTATTCATGCCAAGTTTGGTCCAGATTCATCAGGAGGGAGCAAGCTTGTTTTCTGCTTCCTTGGAGACTAGGACGCAATGGAACAATGGCTTCAAACTACAGGAAAGGAGGAAAGGTCAATGCCCACCAAAACCTTCCAGTATTTTCTGTTGGTCAAGGGAGTTCTGTATGCCAAGTTTGGTTCAATTCCTGTTTGATTACCTGTTTGATAAAACAGGAGCAGTTGCTCCTGACACAACAACAACAAAAAAAACCCTGTTTGATTCATTAATAAAAGACTTTGTTGTATTTTTTCAAGCCATATGAAGATTCATTTTGTAGTGGAAACCTCTGAGAACTTCTCCTTAGGCCCCTGGCTTCCTGCTGGGCAAAGGTTACACATCCTATATTTAAAGCCAATCAAATACAGGCCCAGCGGCAACAGAACAATGGCCTTCACTTCATATTAGGGAATGATGGGAGTTGTAGTATTAAAGGTCTTTATCCATCTCCACCACTGAGTGCCACAAATACCAGGATTCCCCCATGTTGTTTAACATCTACATGAAGCCGGTGGGCGAGATCATCCGGAGTTTCGGGGTGCGGTGTCATCTGTACGCAGATGATGTCCAACTCTGTCACTCCTTCCCACCTGCTACTAAGGAGGCTGTCCAGGTCCTGAACCGGTGCTTGGCCGCTGTGACGGTCTGGATGGGGGCGAACAAATTGAAATTGAATCCAGACAAGACAGAGGTAATCCTGGTCAGTCGCAAGGCCGAACAGGGTATAGGGTTACAGCCTGTGTTAGACGGGGTCGCACTCCCCCTGAAGACACAGGTTCGCAGTTTGGGTGTGATCCTGGACTCATCGCTGAGCCTGGATCCCCAGGTTTCGGCGGTGACCAGGGGAGCATTCGCACAGTTAAGACTCGTGCGCCAACTGCGACCGTACCTTGGGAAGTCTGACTTGGCCACGGTAGTCCACACTCTGGTTACATCCCGCCTTGATTACTGCAACGCTCTCTACGTGGGGTTGCCTTTGAAGACGGCTCGGAAGCTCCAACTAGTCCAACGGGCGGCAGCCATGGTACTAACAGGAGCAGGGCGCAGGGAGCATACAACTCCTCTGCTGTACCAGCTCCACTGGCTGCCGATTAGCTACCGGGCCCAATTCAAAGCGCTGGCATTGGCCTTTAAAGCCCTAAACGGTTCTGGCCCAACATATCTATCCGAACGTATCTCGACCTATCAGCCCACCAGGACCCTAAGATCTTCGGGAGAGGCCCTTCTCTCCATCCCGCCTGCTTCACAGGTGCGGCTGGCGGGAACGAGAGACAGGGCCTTTTCTGTGGCGGCCCCGCGGCTTTGGAATGCCCTCCCTATAGAGATAAGATCAGCCTCCTCGCTGATAGTATTTCGGAAAAACTCAAGACATGGATGTTTGAGCAAGCATTCGGCTAATCCGATGCGATGAAATCTCTGATCAAGGACTGGCAATCACAGACAACGAAATTGGATTATGATTTTAATTTAAGAGATGCATTGGTCTGTATTGGTGGCCCAATACTGTGTATTGTATATGTATGTGTTTTATATTTTTAATCGGAATTATTGCTGTTTTTAAATGTTGTAAACCGCAATGAGTCGCCGTTTTAGGCTGAGATATTAGCGGTATACAAGTGTACTAAATAAATAAAATAAAATAAATAAATAAATTCCCTAGCACTAAGGCATGGTGATCAAAGTGGCTTCAAACGGTTTTAGTTCTGCGGTGTAGATATACCCTTGCTGACGTTTGACGAAGAATCAAAGGCAGCTTTGGATTCCCAGCAGGCAGTGAATCTACTCTGAATTTCAGTCTGAACTTTAGAGAAGCTGACTAACATCTGGTGCAAACTACTATAAAAATAGTGTTAGGCAGTCACCCACTAAATGCTTTATTACAGCACAAAGGGCAGTATATTCAATATATCAGGAAAAAACAGGGTGCTCTGTTTGTGGGCGAAAAAGATCTGTTTGAAAAAGAGATATGGCCTGTTTGGCTGCTTCAGGAAGGATGGACGAGCTGTTTATGTGATTTATTAGGGCGCTCATATTCCTTTAATAAATAAAGGCAGCTATTCACTATGTAGTAGCTTATCCTTGTGCTAGAATCACTACTTGATGAGGCCGTAGAGGTGAAATGGCTGGACTTTCCTCAGCACACCGTTTCCTCCGTGGCCAACTGCAAGCTTTAGATAAGTGAGATCAGCCTCACCGCAGTAAATTTTGAAGTTCAGGGGCCCTTTTGTACTACACAATTATAGCAACGACTTATATGGCACCCTGAGATTTGTGGTTTGGACACAATAGGATCGCAGTGCTATAATTGTGCAATGTGAAAGGGGCCAAGTATGTCTTATGATAGGGGTTTTTAACCCTCTCCCCCTTGAAGCAGAAACTGCTGCTGAATCATATAAACAATCCAAATTTTACAGTTGTCTCTGTTAAGAAGAGTAGTTTTGCAAATTCAGCAGGTTTCCCACATCCCTCCCTCCATTTCTTTAAGTCCCTTGGCTACTTTACCAGTATCTAAGGTGGCTTTCCACTGTCCTATATCCCAGGATCTGATTTCAGATTATCTGCTTACCCTAGAATATATGGCAATGTAGTTCGAAAACATGCAAATGTGAGTAGATCAATAGGTACCGCTCCGGTGGAAAGGTAACAGTGCTCCATGCAGTCATGCCGGCCACATGGCCTTGGAGGTGTCTACGGACAACGCTGGCTCTTCGGCTTAGAAATGGAGATGAGCACCACACCCCAGAGTCAGACATGACTGGACTTAATGTCAGGGGACTACCTTTACCTTTTTTAGACTCATATAATCCAGTTAAAAGCAGAAGAGAAGGCTGAGAGGAGACATGATAGCCATGGATAAGTATGTTAGAGTGTTTGAGGACCGGGACATCCATAGGGAAACCAAGGGGCTTGTCTATAAAGCTATTGTCCTCCCAACCCTGCTCTATGCCTGCGAAACGTGGACTGTCTACAGACGTCACATGCAACTCCTGGAACGATTCCATCAGTGCTGCCTCCGGAAAATCCTGCAAATATCTTGGGAAGACAAGCGGACAAACGTCAGCGTGCTGGAAGAAGCAGAGACCACCAGCATTGAAGCGATGGTCCTCCGCCATCAACCGGCTGGACCGGCCACGTTGTCCGGATGCCTGACCATTGTCTCCCAAAGCAGTTGCTCTCTTCCAAACTCAAGAACGGAAAGAAGAATGTTGGTGGACAGGAAAAGAGATTTAAAGATAGCCTTAAAGCCAACCTTAAAAACTCTGGCATAGACATTGCGAACTGGGAAGCCCTGGCCCTTGACCGCTCCAGCTGGAGGTCAGCTGTGACCATGAGTGGAGGGTGAAAGAGAGAAATGTGCCAGGAGGAAGGCGCGTCAAGCCAACCCCGACCAGGACCGCCTTCCACCTGGAAACCAATGCCTTCTCTGTGGGAGAAGATGCGGGTCAAGAATAGGGCTCCATAGCCACCTACAAACCCACAAAAATAGTCATCAAGGAAGACCATCTTACTTGTCCAACGAGGGATCGCCTAAGTAAGTAAGTATGTGAGACGAAGTCATAGGGAGGAGGGAGTAAGCTTGTTTTCTGCTGCCCTGGAGACTAGGGAAATTCAAAAGTTTCCAAAACTCCCAAAACTTCCAGATCGCATCGTTAATTGCAGACACGCATGCGCAATAGGAAAAAAACAGCACTGGGGAAAGTTCAGGGGATTCTTCCTCCCCCATTTTTAGACCTCATAACCTCTGAGGATGCTTGCCATAGATGCAGATGAAATGTCAGGAGAGAATGCCTCTAGAACACGGTCATATAGCCCGGAAAACCTATAACAACCCAATCCTGATGAAACTTGCAACAGTGGTGGAACACAGCTCACCAAATTTCATAACCTTGGACTTATCCATGGATTTTGGTGAGTTTTCAAAGTTTTTATAAAACACATTTTTTAGTAATAAAGAAAATCTGTTCCTGGTTTGAAAGTGTTATTTCCTGTTTCATTGGGTGGTCTTTACTTTGAAAGTAGTTGTTCTACTCCAGAAACTTTGTGTAATGAAGACAGGGATGGCTCAACCCATTAATGCAAAGTAAGCATTTGCAGTATAGGACAATGTTTTATCTGTCCTTAATTGTTTTCAATATTTTATTTTATTTCAAATGTTTTCCATTGTTTTGGAAGCTGCCTTCTATCCTGCTTTGGGCGAAAGGCAGCACACAAATGCAATAAATAAAGTAAACAATATAACCAGCACAGCCAATGGTGAAGGATGTCATGAGTTGCAGCTCAACAATATCTAGAAGGCAACATCTCCCTTGGCCCTGCTACAGTACATTGCATATCCTCAAGGCCATCCCAATACCTCTCCTCTCATTAGGTTTTAATTGCGCTTTCTTTGTGCATCTGAAAAGGTGGATGTGCAAGAAAACACTAAGTGGGTCAACAAGCAATGGATGGAAGTAAGATTAGTACATGCTGAATGATTGGGCCAAGACTAAAACAGTGGGCTGTTGACCCCTTACTGGGGTTCCCTACTGTTAGATTTAAATAACTTGACCCACATCTTGGACGCTGGAATCGTCAGGTTGGGCAGATGGGTTTGCCACCCTTGTTTCCCTCCCTGTTTGTAAGACTTTGGTATTACAATTTTAAAAAAGAGAGAAGAAGAGCAATTTCATTTAAAGAAAATGAATATTTATAAATCTGGGCATATTTCAAGACTAGGAAGGAAAAGAGTCACTTTAAGATAAAGATGAAGGTTTTTCCCTGGCATTAAGTCCAGTCATGTCCAAATCTGGGGTGTGGTGTCATCTTCATTTCTAAGCCGAAGAGCCAGCATTACCCTTAGACACCTCCAAGGTCATGTGGCCAGCATGACTGCACGGAGCACCATTACCTTTCCTGCTGGAGTGGTACCTATTGATCTACTCACATTTGCATGTTTTTGAACTGCTAGTTTGGCTGAAGCTGGCATTATTATTATTATTATTATTATTATTATTATTATTATTAAACTTTATTTATACCTCACCACCATCTCCCTTCAGGCACACGGGGTGGCTAACATGAGGCCAAGCCCAACAGATACAGTAAACAAATGAAATACAAATAATAACTAAAATAATAACAAAAATAAAGTACAAGCAGTGGTAGATGCTGCTGGTTTCCCCCCAGGTTTGTTGATTTTTGGTATCAACTGGGTGTTTGTTTGATTCACCTCTGCCTGAATAATGGCAGAGTCCTGGCAGCGTGAGATCTGGCTGCCGAGCGTTGAACCAATTGAAGTTTCTTGGCCATCTTCAAGGGCAGCCCATATAGAGTGCGTTGCAATAGTCCAATCTAGAGGTAACTAAAGCGTGGACTACTGTGGCCATATCAGACTTCACGAGGTACAGTTGCAGCTGGTGCACTTACCTGTCTTCTTTACTCTTGGAACCTTGAATCTTTGGACTGGCTTTTGACTATGGTATAGACCAGGGGTCAGGAACCTTCGGCTCTCCAGGTGTGGTGGACTTCAACTCCCACAATTCCTTGAGGCTCGGCATTCGCCCCAAAGGCTTACCTTGGCCTCAAGGAATTGTGGGAGTTGAAGTCCACCACACCTGGAGAGCCGAAGGTTCCCCATGCCTGGTATAGACTCTTGATTGCTGGAATTTGCTAATTGAACCCTCAGCATTTGACCACTGGACTGGACCTTTTGACTACGGTGTTATCTTGAACCTACAACAGTGTTTGCTGTCAGTTAATGTTTTATATTCTGTGGCTGAGTGCTATCTTTATGTTTTGGACTATTAAAACAGCCAGAAAGTAAGTGCTGTTTTAATTAAATTGTTTAACACAAACTAGGTGTTTGTTTGATTCACCTCTGCCTGGATAATGGCAGAGCTGAGAGTTTCTTGGCCATCTTCAAGGGCAGCCCATGTAGAGTGCATTGCAATAATCCAATCTAGAGGTAACTAAAGCGTGGACTACCGTAGCCATATCAGACTTCATGAGGTATGGTCGCAGCTGGTGCACAAGTTTTAGCTGTGCGAAACCCCTCCCATACTGCATCCACCCATTTTTTGCCAACTGCTTAATTCCTCGTTGGGAGGTCTTACTTACTTATGTCTCATTTTATTTTATTGGGGAGTGTGTGATTGTGTGATGACATTTCCCTACTCATCTCGACTTGCCTTTGAAGGAGAAAAAAATCAACATAAGAATAGCCCCCCCCCCTTTTTTAAGCACTCTGATTTTCTAGTAATCAGATTTTCTGTAAGTAAATTGCATGCCACATCAAGATCACACTCAAGGCTCACACATTTGATTCTGTGGTGTATTTGGCTTCTTTTTTTAAAGCTTCCTTTACTGTGTTTGCTAGAGAAAAGAGGAAAGGGGAGACCCAAATAAAGATGTGAATATTTAGATCAGAGAGAGATGCCCCCCTTTCTAGGTGCTGCAACTGTATAGAGAGTGTGGTGGATGGGAATCGGGGGGAGTGCTACCATATAATTGACATAATTGATCTATTTTTTCCTCTCCTTTTTGCTGCAGTAATTTTTTATGCATGCTATTGTTGCTGTTATTATCCTAGATGTGATCTTGTGTGGCTGATAATACTGGCTAGATAGTGATACTGGGTAAAGGACCAGCCAATCACAAATCTATAGTGTCTATTTCTGCATCACCAGGTGCTATCTCATGGGAAATATCCTCCTTTTTGGCAGACACACAGTTGCCAGCATTATCTGTCATTTTCATTAGATTCAAGCTACAGCTGAGCCAAAAATGGGAGTGAAAAAAAAATACTTTCCTAGTTCTTACACATGTGTTCAAAATAGCCAAAATGAGAATAGCCCAAATTTACGTCTCAGAACTGTATTGTTATTTGCGATTGCACAGACATGCACAGAAGCATTCGTATTAAATGCTTAAACTAAAGCAAGGCATTGTGATGCTCGAGGCTGGCTAGCCCGCCTAGCCAAATAATTACAGGATTTTCATGTCAATTAACTAACTAACTGAGGGGCTACCTGTTATGTCTCTGTATGATTAACTGCTTGTGTCCTTCAAATAGATGCCATGAAGAGCAGCCAATAAAAAAGCCCCGGAAGAGCCAAGCAAACCTCAACCACTGAGTTTCCAGATGAGCTCGGAGCAGGGCTCCTTTCCTTTAATGGAGGCATCCAAGAGGAATTGCCAGCAGGTGTTTGGTTGAATGGTAATCTGCTTAAATATATGTGAAAGGATGTCATTTTGAGGAAGGTGAAAGTTTGTTTCTACTGGAAGAATGGGGTTGAGCTGGATGGATTTTGGAGTCTCTTCCAATTCTATGATGCCATGAGTGATAAGCAACACCTACTGAAATGTCTTCTTCTACATAACTATTAAAAAATCGGGAGCTTTATTAATTATTTCACTTGACAACCCAAATAGAGCAACAACCTGGTCCACTACAAAGCTTACAAGAAGCCCAGAAGCTGGCCTCCCAATGTCTTAATCACAGTATCTATCCATAGCTAATAGCTTGTTTGATCAAGAAAAAATTTGGTTCTAAACTCGCTTCGTTTCCAGGAGGCGCCAGCGTTTTGAATTTCTGAGGACTTCCGAAATTTAAGATTTCAAAATTTCAAAATTTCCGAAATTTCGTTAATTACGAATCGATTCGTTAATGGCAGACGCGATTGCGCATGCGCTAAAAACACCTCCAAACGGGACAGGGGGAACTTCTGAAGCACCCCTCTCCCTCCTTTGCTGACTGTTGGTGATAAAACTTACAACTAACAGAAACCAAATTAAAATAAATTCAGGATGAAATTAAAATACATTAAGTTAGTAAAAATACAAATTAAAATCACTTAAAATTAATTAAATAATAAAATAATAAAATAAATAATAAAATAATAAAATAAGTAATAAGATAATAAAATATCTGCAGGAGGAGGAGGAGGAGGCGGATGGGGAGGAAAGGCAATGCTGGCACCTTTTCTCTCCTTCTTTCCCGTCTTAATAATTACGAAATAATTACGAAAATTTGGAAAAATTGTTTCGATTCTTAATTACTCTTCACACTATTCCTGCATGGCTTGATATTGGATCGTAAGCTAATTTAAATGCGAATTAATAACGACTTTAGAAACTAACGAACACGATCAAACAAGCCTAATAGCTATGTATTGTTGAAGGCTTTCATGGCTGGAATCACTGGGTTGTTGTAGGTTTTTTCAGGATATATGGCCATGGTCTAGAGGCATTCTCTCCTGACGTTTCGCCTGCATCTATGGCAAGCATCCTCAGAGGTAGTGAGGTCACTACCTCTGAGGATGCTTGCCATAGATGCAGGTGAAACATCAGGAGAGAATGCCTCTAGACCATGACCATATAGCCCGAAGAAACCTACAACTATCCATAGCTACTTGCACAGCACTGTTGTACATAGCGTTGGAGCTCAGCCTGTGATTGTGTTTCAGAATCAGGGTGCTTTGGATGTGGGGAGTGATGTCAATGAGTTGCAAGATGAGTTTCAAGATGGCAGTGGTTTGACCAGTGATCTTGATGCAGAGAATGATCAGGAGATCCCTGTTCAAAGTGTAGATTCCCATGAGAATGTCCCTGAGGGGTGTGGGGATGATGGTGTGCTTTCTGAGTTGTTACCAGAGAGTTCCCATGATAGAGAACATGAAAACAGCTCGGCACCTGGCCCAGCTGCAGAAATTAATGAGCAAATAGATAGATGAGAGGAGATCAGTCAAAACAGGAAAGCCGAACAGTGGCTCTGGTGTTCTGCCAGGCTCTGAGAGGAAAAGATAAGAAATTCTCAGCTAAAGCAAAACCAATTTCTGAGTGCTAGAGACATAGCTAGGGAGGAGATAAAAGTCCCAAGTTCAGGATATGTAGTCAGATGAAGCATCGTTTGGAATCAAGTCAAGACCTCGTCCTTGTTCATGTTAACCTTGCTTGGAAAATACATGCTTTAAGTGCCTTTGTTTCATGGTTTTGATTCTTGGATTTTATGCTTCTATATTCATACCTTGGATTCATGTTTCCTGATTTCTTGCATTTTATTTGGGAAGTTTTGACTTTGTTTTTATGGACTTTACTGGACAATTACCCTGGACTACTTTGTTCCTGCTTATCTTCCTACCTAATTGGATTTACCTATTTCTTTGACGTGTTTTTTTTTTTTACCTTACTGCTTTTTAATTATCTTCAATAAAAGGATTGTTTTTTATCCAACGGTGTGCTGTTTAAAGTCAGAGGGTTTTTCGTGTCCTGGAGTACAACACATAGTTTTACTTGTTTACCATTGCTTTACTTTGTTTTACTTGTTTATAATTGCTGAGGCATCAAATTGTTGCCAACTGTGAACCACCCTGAATTGCCTCCGGGCTGAGAAGGGTGGTATACAAATATGGTAAATAAATAAATAAATAAACTGACTGACTGAAAGGTCACAGATTCCAATCCGGGGAGCAGGGTGAGCTCCCGCTGTTAGCCCCAGCTTCTGCCCAAGTAGTAGTTCAAAAACATGCAAATGTGAGTAGATCAATAGGTAGGGAAGGTAACGGTGCTCCATGCAGCCATGCTGGCTACATGATTTACTTATTTATTTATTTGACTTGTATACCACTACTCCCAATTTGGCTCGGAGCGGTTTACAGCAGTAGATTAAAAACAATACAATTAACTTTAAAATACAATAAAAACAAGAACAGACATGGTCCCGAGTTATTCACCCATCGAAAGCTTGTCGGAAGAGAAAGGTTTTACAGGCTTTCCGAAAAGCAAGTAGGTCTCGGATAGTTTGGGTTTCAACTAGCAAGGCATTCCATAAATAAGGGGCCACAATCGAGAAGGCTCTCTGCCTAGTAGAGGACAGATGGTTATTCCGGATGTTGGGGACTTCAAGCAAATTTTGGTCTTCGGACCGAAGTATTCTCTGGGGTTGGTAGGGGGATAAGCGGGCCCTCAGGTATGCCGGCCCCAGACCATATAAGGCCTTAAAGGTTAGTACCAGCACCTTGAAAGTGATCCGGTACTCAATCGGAAGCCAGTGCAGCTGTTGTAGAATTGGGGTGATACGACACGAGCTGCCGCATTTTGCACCAGCTTCAGTTTCCGGATCACTGACAAAGGAAGACCAATGTAGAGGGCGTTACAGTAGTCAAGCCTCGAGATGACCGTCGCCTGGATCACCATAGCCAGGTCATTCCTAGATAGGAAGGGAGCCAGTCGCCTAGCCTGACGTAGATGGAAAAATGCAGATCTGCTCACAGCAGAGACCTGGGCCTCCATTGTGAGCAGAGGGTCCAATAAGACACCGAGACTCTTTACAGAAGGTGATGGACGTAGTGTCTCGCCATCCAGGGTAGGCAGCGTGATCTCCCTCTCACCCGGATGGCCCAGCCAAAGAATCTCCGTCTTCGCCTGATTCACCCTCAACCTGCTGGCATGCAACCATCCAGTAACGGCCTCAAGGCACTGATGGAAATTACCTTGGATGTATCTATTAGGGCTGGGCAACCACGGAAAAATTTGTTTCTAAACTCGATTCATTTTTTGGGGTTTTTTGCGTTTCGATATTTAAAAGAATTCCGAAATTTTTCTTTAAAAAAGTTCGATATTTACGAAATTTCGTAAAATTACGAAACAATTCGAAACGAATATGAATCGATTCGTTAATGGCGGACGCGACCGCGCAATACACTAAAAAACCTGCAAATGGGACAGGGGAAACTTCTGAAGCTTCCCTCTCCCTCTGTTGTTGACTGTTGGTGTGATATTATATTTTTTTTTCACTGATTAAACAAACAACAGCTATAAAACTTGCCCCAGACATGCAGAAATAATAACGAAACGATTTCGAAACGAATACAAAACGAATACGAAGCAATTACGAAACGAATTGAAAAATTCGTTTCGTTTTTTAGATGCTCCTGAATGGTTCGTTATCGCTTCGTAACCAAAAAAAAAACTAATTTTTAACGAATTACAAAATTATGAAACGAAACCGTCCAGCCCTAGTATCTATGGACAACGCTGGCTCCAGTTTAGAAATGGAGATGAGCATCAACCCCCAGAGTCGGACACGACTGGACTTAATGTCAAGGGAAAACCTTTACTTTTACCTTTTACATCCTATTTCTGTTACACGAAGAACACTCCCTTATATTGTTTTTTTTTAATCAAAGAAGAAGAAGAAAGGGAAATACTAGTCATTTTACCAAAATCATGAGTTTATCATTCTCATTAAGCCAAAAAGAAACTCAACAGAATAAAGGTCAGAGATTTCACTGTCTTCTTCCTTCCTTCCTTCCATCTTCTTTGATGAAATCCTAATGTGTTGATGTCAACTGAGTAGAGCAACACCATCAAAAGAAGGCCAAATTAAATTAAACTGTATTCCTCAAGCTCTGAAAAGTAATCACGAGTGCCTCCAAAGATGTACCAAATGCTATCAAAGCCAATAGGCCGGTGTCACCATTTTATCGGGGTCAGCAAGTAAATTGTTAGCTGGGAATTTGGTTTATGTTGTGCCTTAATAATTCCATAGTTCAAAGCGGGACTACTCTGCAGATGGCAATAAAATGGTAATATTGTATACTTCGTCTAATGAGGACGGGCTTAATTGGGATGGCTGTATTATTAAGGAGCTTCCCAAGAAGCCAATTGAGCCAAATGTGTATGACAATGGCTATTTATTTAAATGGGCCAGCATTAATAGAAATTTAATCTATGAGGGGTACAGTCAAAATGAACAAAAAGAGGTTAAATGGCTTTGAACCAGGCATTAAAGGGTCTGCTCTCACAATGCACATCCATGGACCCCGCAAAAACCCTGCAGTGCTCAATCATGTGCAATGCTGCACAATGGCACCACACCTACAAGTCCATTTTCACAACCTTGAACTCAAACCAGTTATTACACATTGGATGGAAAAATCCCGTTCCTTCGCTTGGAAAACTCATGCATGTGTGGAACAACAATAGGATTCCAGGCAATATCTCTGCTTAAACTTATGATATATCCTGATTGTTTCTGGCATCTGAGTATTCAAACCACACATAAAACAGGACTTGGATTCCAATAGGGGTGTGCAATTTGGTTAACCCCCCTTCTGGGGGTTAACCAAATTGGGGGTCCACCAGATTTTGGTGGACCCCCAGATCCATTTTTTGGGAGCCTCCCAAATTTGGTTGGGGAAAAAAATCCATTTTTCAATCCAGCAACCAAAAGATCCAGTCTCTTGGTGGCAATGGGGAACTTATGAAGCTCCCCTTCCTCCTTGGAAAGTATTGTTTCCATTCAATGTTTGATGTTTTACTGGGTTGTTGTAGGTTTTTTCGGGCTATATGGCCATGTTCTAGAGGCATTCTCTCCTGACGTTTTGCCTGCATCTATGGCAAGCATCCTCAGAGGTAGTGAGGTCCAATGGATTTTGCTTTTGATGGTGTTCTGTTTTGAAGTGATTCCAGAGTTGATAGTCTATGGGAGTGTGCTACAAAACAGGCAGTGTAGGCCTACCAGGTGTACCTTCAGGGAACCTAGCAAAGGGCCTCAAGACTTAACTATCACAGGACATCATTTGTCCTAAATCCAGCACTGGATGCATCCCTTTGAAGTTCTCACTTTGCTTACAACTTGGAAATGTCTCTGTATGGAGGCTGTACTGCTTAGAAAATTGATCCTCACTTCTTCTTTTTTAAGCAGAGGGCTGGTTCATGGTCCCTTAAACTGTTGGGGGGGGGGGGAGTATGATAGTTTGAAAAAAAAGTGAGCAAATTCCTATGCAAACCACACATATTTTTATTTGTAGTGCAAAACAATTGAAAAAATTGCATTATAACCTGGATCATGTGATTTCAACTGTTGTTTTAATGCTATTGTTGCACTCCAGAACAGAAACGATACCCTCTGACTTTAAAACACACCACATGTTGAGTGAAAAACCAATCCTTTTTATTGAAGCTGAGTAAAATTGCCAGTAGAAAGAAGTGGTTGTAAAAATAGGAAAATTTCAAAATGTAAACAATCAGTAAAATGCAGTAATTCAAAGCAATGTCCACAAAAGATATAAAAACAATCCAAGGCAGTATTTATCCAGACAGGAATCAACAGGTTGCAAAGATAATCCAGAAGGTGCTAGACCACAGCAAAATGGTAAAAATCTCTATAAGAACAAGACCCCTTGAATAGGATTTCCATGGCACATGAACATGATTTCCAAATGATGTCTGATCTAACAGGCTTTCCCTTGAAGCAAACCTTATATCCCAAAGCCCAAAAATTGGTTTTGTTTTCCCCCACTCTTGCCTCTTGTCTGATGAAGCCTTTGGGAGCAAGAACATTGAGTTTGTTGTCGATCCTGTCTGAACTCTAGCCACCTATTTTTCAACTTCCTTTCTGGCTGCTCATTAAAATTTCCAGGTGTCAGATTGTTTTCCAAATTCAAATCTTGAGAGCTCACAGAAAGAGGGAGTAAACCATCATCCTTAAGCCCAGCAGGAATATTCTCATGAGAAACTGCCCTTTGCACTGGGGCCTCTCTGTCATTGTCTGCATTAAAATCATTGACCAAACCATTTCCATCTTGCACCTCAGCCTCAACACCACCTTTTCCCTCATCATGCCCCGCATCAAGAGCATCATGATCCTGAGCATCATGAAACACAAACACAGGCTGATTCCCAACAGCTATGTCTTAACTGGCTGGTTTTAATGTTTTTAATATTGTTTATCAATAATATGTATATGTGCAGCATTGAATGGCTGCCTTTGCAAGGCCACCCTGAGTCCCTGTTGGGGTTGAGAAGGGCGGGATATAAGTACGGCAAATAAATGAATCTTATATATATAAATGTAATGCTCGATTGTGGGACCCACATAACTCAAAAACCACTGGACAGAATGACACCAAATTTGGCCACAAGACACCTACTAACCCAAGGAGTGACCATCACTCAAAAATCACCCCAAAAAAGTTAAAATAACTTTAAAATCCAAAAAAGGTAGAAAATGACACAGCGCATGGATGCAAATGCATAATATGGCCCCGCCCCATCCTGCGCGAGGACACAGCAAATGTGAGAAGCAACACTGACTATCCTGCCTCTTCCGGCCAGAGCAGGAGCTAGGAATGGACAGCACAATGATTGGTCCAGTGACAGGGGTGTGTGGGGCTCATCTGCCACCAGGGATGGAAGGAAAGAAGGAGGGAAGGAAAGAGAGAACGAAAAAAAGGAGAGAAAGAGGGAAAGAAGGAAAGAGAGGAGGAAGGATAGAAGCAAAGAGCGAAGGAAGGAAAGAAAGAGGTGGAGAAGGAAGAAAGGAAGAGAAAGAAAATGGGAAAGAAAAAGGGAGGGGAAGAAAGGAAAGAGGTAGAGAAGAAAGGAAGGAGGGAAGGAAGGAGATAAGGAAAGAAGGAGAGAAAGAGGGAAAGAAGGAAAGAGAGGAAGAAGCATGGAAGCAAAGAGCGAAGGAAGGAAAGAAAGAGGTAGAGAAGGAAGAAAGGAAGGAAGAGAAAGACAAATGGGAAAGAAAAAGGGAGGGGAAGAAAAGAAAGAGGTAGAGAAGGAAGGAAGGAGGGAAGGAAAGACAAAAAGGGAAGGAAGGAGAGAAGGAGAGAAAGAAGGAAAGAGAGGAGGAAGGATGGAAGCAAAGAGCGAAGGAAGGAAAGAAAGAGATAGAGAAGGAAGAAAGGAAGAGAACGAAAAATGGGAAAGGAAAAGGGAGGGGAAGAAAGGAAAAAGGTAGAGAAGAAAGGAAGGAGGGAAGGAAGGAGAGAAGGAAAGAAGGAGAGAAAGAGGGAAAGAAGGAAAGAGAGGAAGAAGGATGGAAGCAAAGAGCTAAGGAAGGAAAGAAAGAGATAGAGAAGGAAGGAAGAAAGGAAGGAAGAGAAAGAAAAATGGGAAAGAAAAAGGAAGGGGAAGAATGGAAAGAGGTAGAGAAGGAAGGAAGGAAGGAAGGAAGGAAGGAAGGAAGGAAGGAAGGAAGGAAGGAAGGAAGGAAGGAAAGACAAAAAGGGAAGAAAGGAGTGAGAGAAAGAAAGAAGGTGAGAAAAAGGGAAGAAAGGTTGGCCAGAGCAACGCATGGTGGGTACAGCTAGTAAATAAATAAAACAATACAATTTTAAAATAAATAACAATTTTAACCAACATAAACTTACCAGTATTTCAATGGGACCTGCTTTTTAGCTGGTGGGAGAGTCAAGTTAGTACGGATTGTTGTGGTGGTGGTGTTCTTTCAAGTGATTTCACTCTTAGGGCAACCTGAAGTCTAAGATGTAGGACGTTGCCAGAAAAAGAACCCTGGATGGCCACATCTGGCACATAGGCCTTAGTTTGGAGACCCTGGCTTAGAATATGGGCTTGGGGGAGCTACCACAGGGAAGGAGAGTTATAAAGACTTAGCTATGTGATGTTTCACAAATTTCAGCCATAATTTCTCCCTATGCAATCACAAATTCTATGTCTTTCATTCTCTCTCAGATACACAGACACACACATTGGCACAGGCTGATGCTCTAAGAGAAATAACATTTCCCCAGTTGCATAGGAAAGCCTTCTCACAGTCGAGAACCCTGGAGCTATGCATTAGCCGTCGTCTCTGAATCCTGTTGGAACGATGTCTTTGTGATAGATTGCAAGCTGTGGATGTTTTGCAATTTTGGTCTGTTCTAAAAAGGGGGCATTCTGGATCTCCCTTTCCTTTTGTCTTTTGTGAAACAAGTTGATTTCTCCAATGAATGATTTCCCCATAATTAATCCTGATTGCTGAAAAAGACATCATTCTTCCTTTTAATAAGGCAATTTGCATATTCAATAACTTGAGTCTCCCTTGCTGAAAGACAGTTTGAAAGTTTATTTGTAAGTTCGTTCACTTTCTGATTCTCTTAGCGTGTATTCCATTAATATGGTGATAAATGAAATCAAAATAGGAAGTGACAGTTTCTTTTGGAGAGTTATTCTTGTCGGCTAACAACAGCAACATTCACTCAGGGAGAACAGACAACCCAGTAAATATTATGAAACGGTACCCCAAGGGACAGGCCACATGGTCTACTTCAGTACTATATAGTGCAGGAGGCCCTAAAATCATTGCCAGGGGCCACTGGATAGCAATGGAGTTCTAGTACTGAATTGGCCATTTACAGTTATGATAGTGACAGAGAAGGTCACTTTTGTGGGTTTGGGAGGACTTTGACCATATGACTCCAAAGGTACCTGCATTGTTGTCACATTGGGATTAGTCCCATTAATTAAAATGGTGATGGGCAGTTATGTTGTGAACCGCAGTCATGGGATGGGACAGTAAACCCTCTCATCTCTGAATATGTGCAGAATATTGTGCCCGGTTGCTCAGTAAATCAACCACTTCCAGTTACATTTTATGAAATGTAATGGGTAGGGCAGCATAATACGTGAATAATACATGCTTCAAAGACTTCCTGTACATAACTTCTGGCTGTTGTGCATTAAATCCTTCTCCTTCCATACCAACCAATGGGATGCACTTAGTACTAGGGTTGGGCGGTTTCGTTCATTAATTTCGTAATTCGTTATTAATTCGTATTTAAATTAGCTTACGATCCGATATTGAGCCATGCAGGAATAATTAAAAATCAAAACGAATTTTTTCAATTTATTTCGTAATTGTTTCGTAATCGATTTGTAATTGTTTCGAAATCGTTTCGTAATTGTTTCGTAATTATTTCTGTTATTTCCATATGTCTGGTGAAAGTTTTAGGGTTGTTGTTTGTTTTATCAGTGATAAAAAATAAATTATCACACCAACAGTCAACAACAGAGGGAGAGGGAAGCTTCAGAAGTTTCCCCTGTCCCATTTGAAGGGTTTTTTAGCATATTGCTCAATCGCGTCCTCCATTAACGAATCGATTCGTAATTGTTTCAAAATCGTTTTGTAATTGTTTCGTAATTTTACAAAATTTCGTATATTTCGAACTTTTTTAAAGGAAAATTTCGGAATTCTTTTAAAAAATGAAACGCAAAAACCCCCTAAAAACGAATTGAGTTTAGAAACAATTTTTTCCATGGTTACCCAGCCCTACTTAGTACCATATTGGACTATAGCCCAAAAGTCTGAAAGTGTCAGTGGAGCAGTGGGTTAAAGCACTGAGCTGCTGAGCTTGTTGACCAAAAGGTCGCAGGTTCAATTCTGGGGAGTGGCATGAGCTTCCACTGTCAGCCCTAGCTTCTGCCAACCTAGCAGTTCAAAAACATGCAAATGTGAGTAGATCAATAGGTACCGCTCCGGCGGAAAGGTAACGGAGCTCCATGCAGTCATGCCAGTGGCCACATGACCTTGGAGGTGTCTACGGACAACGCTGGCTCTTCGGCTTAGAAATGGAGATGAGCACCACATCCCAGAATCAGACATGACTGGACTTAATGTCAGGGGACTACCTTTACCTATGTGTGTGTGTGTGTGTGTGTCTATATATATATATATATATATATATATATATATATATATATATGCTGGTACGGCTGTACCAGGAGCTCCAACTTTATTTGCTTTGTATTTAATGTTTGCTTGCAAGGTTTCAGGGATTCTGCAGAAAGGTGGTTTCCTTTGGTTGCAGTCGTAGGGCAAGTCACCTGTCCATCATCGTTAAGTTTTGGTTCCGCCCCTTGTTCAGGGCAATTGGGAAGGGAAGGGAGCCATTTTTAGTTAGTCACAGTAAGGAAAGCTAATTTAGAGGACGTGTACAAGCTTCTCCTGTACAAAAGCTTCAACCCTTAAGACTTTCTGGGGGAGAACAATCTTAAGAGCATCCAAAGATTTCCAAAGATTTCCAGGGAAACAGCCCTAAAGCTTTGAGGAATTTCAGAGGGTAAACAATTTGGAAGACCAAAGAACTCCAGCTAGAGAATCTACTGGCCTTACTGGTAGGTCCACTCGGTGCTTGAGACGCAGTTTGACCCGGTAGCGGAGCCCATATCAGTAAGGCTTAGAATACAGTCAGCCTGGGAGAAGGGATTTTCCTTTAAAGTAAAGAAACAGTTATTGAAGACAATTGCCTGTCCCTCGTGGACAAGATTAGGAAGCCTCCAGTTGCATATAAGCCTGGAAGCATTTGTTTAACTTTATTGAAGACAAGAGAAGTTTCTGTTTGATTGTTCATTAGTAAAGGACTTTGTTATACTTCATCTAAAGACCATTTGTGGTGGAAAACCTCTGAGAACTTCTCTTCGGGGGGCCCTGGCTTCCCGCTGGGCTCAAGCTGTACATCCTGTTTTAAAAGCAATTCATTACAGGCCCAGCGCATGACAGAACTATATATATATATATATATATATATATATATATATATATATATATATGGCATCTAATTGTTGCTGGTCTGTATGCCTCCCTGAGTCTCCTTTGGGCTGAAAAGGGCAGGATAAAAGTGATGTAAATAAACAAACAAACAAACAAATAAATAAATAAATAAATAAATAAATTGTAGTGGTGATAAGGAAATATGATGTATATACTCAGTTTTATCATATTTTATCATATTTATTTACTGTACTGTTATAAGTATCTTATTTTAAGACACTTATCAAGTCATGTTGTTTTGTTTGATATCGTGATATGGCCTAAAGGCTAATCAATAAAATTACTACTACTACTACTACTACTGAAGTATCCCTAATGTAGGTAGGTACACCCACACAAAATCGCAAACAGCACACACAATTGCTGGACTTGGATCTTCTCTGCCTTTTGGAAACAAAGTCCAAATCCTGTTTGGGAACAAATGAAAAACAACAACAAAGAAAGAACGCTGGTGGTCGCTTCCTTGTCCGTAGTGGATATTTGTCGGCATTGCTTAAACGACTTGGCCATTTCGTGCTGCTCATTGTGATTGGCAGGCCAGGCCCAAGAGAGCCCTAAGGCTGGAAAGTTATAGAAAACCTCCATTACTGAAGAGAGGCAAGGTCAATTCCATGCAGAGAGTTACAAGCAGAATCCCCGGTCCCTGATGTCTTTGTTGCACCACATGCAGACTTCCCGATTTCGGAGATGCCGTGCAGTACGGCTGGATCAGATTTCCACTGTTAACTGATATATATGTAAGGGTTATCAAAACTGTGGGAGAAAAAGAAAAATGCTTCACGTTTGAGTTCAAAACAACTAAGCTTATCCTTGATATTTTAAAATAATCTGTCTCGGGCTGTCATGGATGTTTGCAGTAATATTTTCAACACACCGATCAGCTTAAGAGAAACTGTTTAGATTATGTCTCTCAGGAAAATGACCCATGCAGCAGGAGCTAAGAATAACAGTTGCTGAAGACTTCAGAGGCCCACCTGCAAAATGTCTCCAGCACATCGCTGAGCCATATGACGAAGGAGAATTACTCAGAAATAGGCACACATGGGCTCCCCTCTCCATAAGAAAACAATTTGGCATAGCCTCCCAAGGAAAAAAATGCTCCCAATGTTGCCAAAGTTCATGGCAGGCTACAATTGTTGTTCATTCGTTCAGTCGTCTCCGACTCTTCGTGACCTCACGGACCAGCCCACGCCAAAGCTCCTTGTCGGCCGTCACCACCCCCAGCTCCTTCAAGGTCAGTCCAGTCACTTCAAGGATGCCATCCATCCATCTTGCCCTTGGTCGGCCCCTCTTCCTTTTACCTCCACTTTCCCCAGCATAATTGTCTTCTCTAGGCTTTGCTGTCTCCTCATGATGTGGCCAAAGGACTAGTCTCCTTCCCTCCAGTGAGCAGTCGGGCTTTATTTCCTGGAGGATGGACTGGTTGGATCTTCTCGCAGTCCAAGGCACTCTCAGAACTTTCCTCCAACACCACAGTTCAAAGGCATCTCTCTTCCTTCGCTCAGCCTTCCCTGCGGTCCAGCTCTCACATCCGTAGGTGACTACAGGGAAGACCATGGCTTGGACTAGGCAATGGATCTTTGTTGCCAGTCTGATGTCTCTGCTCTTGACTTTTTTTATCAAGACTGGACATTGCTCTCCTCCCAAGAAGGAAGTGTCTCCTGATTTCCTGGCCACAGTCTGCATCTACACTCATCTTTGCGCCTAGAAATACAAAGTCTGTCACGGCCTCCACATTTTCTCCCTCTATTTTCCAGTTGTCAATCATTCTTGTTGCCATAATCTTGGTTTTTTGCAATAATTTTTTTGCAATAAAACAATAATTGGACATTATTCTTTAAAATGCCCATGGAACACAATGCAAGCAAGGGCAGACTTTGGGTTTGGGGATGTCTCCATATTTCTAGCATTGCAATAATTAAAAACTTTGGTTGAACATTTAGAAATAGAGTTGAACAACCCAAATAAAAGGGTTACCAAAGGGATGTAAACAAAGCAAATCAAAGGGTTCTAGAAATAATAATAATAATAATAATAATAATAATAATAATAATAATAATCCTTTATTTGTACTCCGCTACCATCTCCCGGAGGACTCGGTGCGGCTTACATGAGGCCGAGCCCAAATACAACAGTAAAAACAACAACAACAACAATAACAAAATGAAATCAAAACAAAGCAATAAACATTAACAAAACACCACAACGCATTAAAATCTATGGCAGGGCCAAATGTAATAGTTAAAATTAAAAATATGCTGGGCATGACCAGGTGAAAGGGTAGGTATTTGGAGGGGGATGGGCATGCAGATATTCTGGGTTTCTAGTAGGCTTGGGTAACCACGGAAAAATTTGGTTCTAAACTCGTTTTGTTTTTAGGGGGCCCTTGCGTTTCGTTTTTTAAATAATTCCGAAATTTTCCTTTAAAAAATTTCGAAATTTATGAAATTTCGTAAAATTACAAATCGATTCGTTAATGGCGGACAAGATTGCGCAATATGCTAAAAAAAACCCTCCAAATGGGACAGGAGGAACTTCTGAAGCTTCCCTCTCCCTCTGTTGTTGACTGTTGGTGTGATAAAACAAACAACTATAAAACTTGCACCAGACATGCGAAAATAATTACGAAATAATTACGAAATAAATTGAAAAAATTGTTTCGAATCTTTATTACTCCTCACACAATTCCTGCATGGCTCAATATTGGATCGTAAGCTAATTTAAATATGAATTAATAACGAATTACGAAATTAACTAACGAAACCGCCCAAGCCTAGTTTCTAGTAAAGTGCATTTGGGGACATATTGCTTGGAGCAGGTGTCCCCCAGCTCCACCATCATCAGGGAGGGATAACAGTTGCTTGAACTGCATCGAACTAGTGTGCCTTGTCAGTAGGATGATCCTTTGAAACTGTTCACAATTTATCATCATAAGGACTAGATATGTAAAGTGAAGTCAGAAACTCCTGGGATGCTGAATGCTGCTGATACTCTCACTAATCTGGTTTTTCTCTGGAATCATGAAGCGAATGGACTTGGCTTTGGCTTTCTACTTCGAGGTGTTTGTGAAGTATGTTCCACTTGCTTTTCTTTGGTGGGGGAGCCATTTTGATCCCCGATCATGCAGTGGAAGGCATGGCAAATTTGACTTAACAGCTCCTCCTAATTGAGTCAGCTGGTGCCTGCCATGCAATAAAACTTCAAATTTGATCTGGTCAGCATGCCTGCACACTGCATTGGTGGTTGAAGTTGGATTTATCCTGCCATGGGAACTGTCTCCATCGATGAAGCAAACGGTCTGTGAGTCCAGTGGACTGTGACAGCCTGAGATGCCAAACACAAGTGGGTAAGTAAATAGGAGAGAAGGAACATTGGGGAGTGGGGGGGGGGGGGGGAGAGAAACATGGATCCTGAGCTGTAATGTAAATCCCAATGCTTTCATCCTGACCCTTTTTCAGTGTATCATTGTGATTTCTCACCAACGACTACAAGTCTCCCTAGCCATGCCAGTAGCACATAGAGATGGACACATCTGGTCATTCCACCAGTCAGATAACTGCAAGTCAGAATCCTTTTTTTGGTACTAATGGATTGAAAAACAATGGCTGAAAGCATAACATTATGACCACAGAATTATGTGGTAATACCTCAGCATTACCTTGCAAGTGAATTGGAAGATGGAAGAACCAAATGCTCAATGAAATATCTGCACATATCTCCACATCTGCCATTTGAAATGTGCAGCAATGCTCCAGGTGCATGGGTTAAATTAGGCTCATCTGCACCAAAGCAGAAAACTTGTGCTGTCGCGCCTGGGGGCTATTATTCTTAACGAAGGAGGAATAGAAGTGGCATCTTTCCCCAGGAGATTGCTTCTTGCCCTCCTATAGGAAACTGGAACTCTCAAAAACCCAAAACACTGTAAATAACTCAAAATAGGTTTTACTGATCACAAAGAGTTATTTCTTTAAAGCAATGAGCTGGAAACTTCAGAGGGGTGAAGGGAAATATACGTTACAGTCTCAGTTAGTCCTGGGTCCAAGGAGTTTGAAGATGAGAAGTATTTCCAAGTTTCCTCTTTCCTCAATGGCTGTGAATGCCGGAGCAAACCACTACCCCAGTTCAGATGGCCTATGTTTTGAAGACTCAGGATCTTCCTCTGGTGCCAAAAGAACCGGCTTGAAGGCGCTTGAGACTTCCAACATCGTTCAGGTTGGTCTGAACATGAAGCATAAGTCTCAAGGGTAAAAAACCTCAGAACTGGTGCTGAGAGGTAATTTAAATCAGGATCTTTTAGAGTCAAGTCTCTTACGTCCGTCTGGTAGAAACTCTGATGGCAGAATGAAAAGAAAGGAAGCACTCCCCTCCTGCAGGAAGAGGTAGAGCCAAACAGTACTGATTGACAGCTATAAGTAACCAATCCATACAACTATACATAAGCAGGGTAAAAAGGCAGGATTAAGCATGATACAACAGTTTAAATCTTGCAGCTAACAGTTCTACACATAGGTGGCGCCACTCGCGTCATCACAAAACCTTTAGCTTTGAAACAACACCTGGGGAACTACAAATCGATCTTATTTACGCCATGTCTGCGTGCATCTAAAGTTGGGTATCATTCTGTTAACTGTTTTGAAAAGGTTGAGGATTTTGGTGATGTGCATGGCCACAATACATTTACTCTTCAGTAATGGGAAAGTAAAGTTTTACTCTACGCTATTGGAATCTACTCTGTTGTCTCAATATGCAACAGAAAATGTTAATAATCAATACACTCACAAGATAGAATTTTAGCATTTCTGATTGGAAGAGAGAGATTGAATGTTGGAAGTTTTTCCATCCCTGGAATCAGTCATGTCTACACTGCCAAGCTCCAAATGTATCCAGAATCATCACTGAATCCAGGCTACAAACTGGACATTTCAAGGAATGGGTAACCTCATCCAGAACAGGCTGTTTTATGACCTGCTGTAATGATTATTACCTAATAGGCCAGAATAGGAGCCTAGGAAGACAGTAGGGCAAACCTCCATTTTGAGAGTGTCTGCCAGTAAAGCAGCCATCTTGAGGGAGGATAGATAGAAGATGGGAGGAGTTAGAGGTCTCCTGGGATTGGCTAGAACAGAGGAGGAGGAGCCAAGTTTTGGGAGGGAAAAAGATTTCAGCTTCTCAGAGAGAAGAGATTTGGGAACTGCAGGGAGAATAAGTGGTTTGGAGGCTGGGTCTTTCTGAGCGAGTGTGTTTTGTGTCAGAGCAGGGCTGAATAGCTGACAAGAAAGGCCAGACAGCATCCTGATTACTTGGGGGAGACAACACAAGGGATTTGCTCTCTAGTTTGAGTAAGTTAGCTGAAAGGACTCTGGGGAGAGTTAGCTAATTACTCAGAAGACAGCCTGGGATAGGTTAGTCAAGAACTCATTGCTATTTTGCTGAAGTAGAGTGAGGGATTTTGTTTGTAACCAGTAGCTATATCTGTGAGAGTAGCTCTGTTTGTGTCCAAGTCTCGAAACTCTTTTTAAGCAGCCATTAAGATATTGTGCTATAGTAATAAGTCAAGCGCTTGTGCCTCTCAAAAGAAGTCAGTTGTCTGTTTTTATAAATAAATCTTTTCTCTGTTTGACTTTTAAGAAGCCTCTATTGTTACTCATTCTATCGGTAATCCTTGAGTAGAATTTCCAGTCAGCTCAACATCCTGATATCACAAAAAGAACTCTAACCCTGACAATCCTTTGTTTGGAGTAAAAAGAAGGGCAGTGGTGGCAGAAAAGGGAAAAGTTTACCTCAGAGCGGCATTTCAAAAATCCTAACACAGCTTGGATTGGTGGCAGCATATAAATATAAGACAAGCACTTTACACTCTACCATTACATATAATATATAACACCATATCACTACCATAATATAGATCAGCTGGGACTTGATTCCTTTATACTGTTGGCTTGTGCTGTGATATTACAAGAAATTCTTTATAGTGGTGTCAGCTGGTGGGATATTATATTGAAATCTTCTTAATTGGTGTTCAGCTGTGGGATATTTTATAGTATATTGTTTGATTCTTTATACCTGCCATTCTACTGATCAATGCACCTTTGTATTTTCTGAATTAACCACCAAACTATTTGTCTTCATCCAGATCATTATTGCTAACAGACAGCAGTCTAAAACTGAAACCACTCCCTTGAATTACGGTGTGATGGAGACATACTATTTGGTGACGTTAGCATAGCAATGACACCAAACCTTCAAACTTTGAACAACCTCTTTCAGTGATTTTGTGGACAATGTTTAAGAACACGGATGATAGAACTGAACTATTCAACATCCAAGATATTGAATGGGAACTCCCCAGCATACTTTCTGAACTCATTCCTCCAAGAAAGACTGGAACCACTAGAAGATGGACATTTTTCTGTGGTTCATTGCTAGTTCATTCAGGTAATTCTCCCCTTCATGTTTTTATGAACATGTCCCAGACATTACCTTAAAATAAAACATAGAGAATACTGCATTATGTAACATAATTTTTGTTCCTGGGTTATAAATGTCATTTCCAAACTGGTTTTATTTATTATTTATTTCAAACATTTGTACCCCATCCTTCTCAACCCTTGGGGGAGGGGGGACTCAGGGCGGCTTACAACTGACAACAATTCAATGCCAACACATACAATAACACAGTATAACATGACATTACACATTAGGTAATTACACATTACACATTAGGCACATTACACATTAGGCAAGGCTGGGGTGAAAATTGCTGGAAGAAACATTAACAACCTTAGATATGCAGATGACACCACTTTGATGGCCAAAAGTGAGGAGGAGCTGAGGAGCCTTCTCATCAAGGTGAAAGAAGAAAGTGCAAAAGCTGGGTTGCAGTTAAACATCAAAAAAACTAAGATTATGGCAACAAGAATAATTGACAACTGGGAAATAGAGGGAGAAAACGTGGAGGCCGTGACAGGGTTTGTATTTCTAGGTGCAAAGATGACTGCAGATGCAGACTGTGGCCAGGAAATCAGAAGACGCTTCCTTCTTGGGATGAGAGCAATTTCCAATCTTGATAAAACAGCAAAGAGTAGAGACATCACACTGGCAACAAAGATCTGCGTACGTAGTTAAAGCAATGGTATTCCCCATAGTCCCTACGGATGTGAGAGATGGACCATAAGGAAGCTGAGTGAAGGAAGAGAGATGCTTTGGAACTGTGGTGCTGGAGGAAAGTGCTGAGAGTGCTTTGGACAGCGAGAAGACCCAACCAGTCTATCCTCCAGGAAATAAAGCCCGACTGCTCATTGGAGGGAAGGAGACTAGAGACAAAGTTGAAGTACTTTGGCCACATCATGAGGAGACAGCAAAGCCTAGAAAAGACAATGATGCTGGGGGAAATGGAAGGAAAAAGGAAGAGGGGCCGACCAAGGGCAAAATGGATGGATGGCATCCTTGAAGGGACTGGATTGACCTTGAAGGAGCTGGGGGTGGTGATGGCCGACAGGGAGCTCTGGCGTGGACTGGTCCATAAAGTCATGAGGAGTCGGAAATGACTGAACGAATGAACAACAACAACCACATTAGGTAAAACATTAAGTTAAAAAATCAATTTGGAACATTATTATCAACCATATAGCCATATCCAAGTCCAATTCGGCATCCTAAGACCCAGTCCAAATCCTGTCCATTGCTAGTTCTTATGAACATTGCAACTGCTGTCAAGCCTGCTACCTGAATACCTGATCCCGAAACCATGATTTGAGCTTCTTCCTAAAGGAAAGGAGGAATGGAACCGATGTAATTTCACTGGGGAGCATGTTCCACAAGTGGGAGGCCACCACTGAGAAGGCCTGCTTTCTTTGCCAAACTCGTTTGTGAATTATAATAATAAACCTTTATTTGTACCCCGCTACCATTTCCCGAAGGACTCGGTGCGGCTTACAAGAGGTCGAGGCCAAATACATCAGTAAAAACACAACAACAACAATACAACAAAATGAACTCATAACAAAGCAACACAACGACGCATTAAAATCCATGTCAGGGCCAAATGTAATAGTTAAAATTTAAAATATGCTGGGCATAACCAGGTGAAAAGGGTAGGTATTTGGAGGGGGATGGGCATGGAGATATCCTAGGTCTCTAGTAAAGTGCATTTGGAGACATATTGCTTGGAGTTTCCTTATTCTGGGAAGGCACACTGGAACAACCACATTTTCAAGCTCCTCCTAAAAATTGCCAATGTTGGGGCATGCCTGATGTCCTTAGGGAGAGATTTCCAGAGTCGAGGGGCCACCACCAAGAAGGCCCTATCCCTCATCCCCACCAATCATGCTTGCGATGCAGGTGGAATCCTGAGCAAGGCCTCTCCAGATGATCAAAGCGATCGTGTGGGTTCGTAAACAGAGATGCGGTCACACAGGTAGGCAGGTCCCATACCGTTCAGGGCTTTATAGGTAAGCACCTGCACCTTGAATTGGGACCGGAAAATGAACGGCAGCCAGTGGAGCTCCTTAAACAGGAGGGATGACCTCTTCCTGTAAGGAGCACCAGTTAACAACTTGGCCGCCACCCTTTAGACGAATTGAAATTTCCGGGCTGTTTTCAAGGGCAGCCCCACATAGAGTGCATTACAGTAATCCAATCTGGAGGTGAAGAAGGCGGGATTGAGAGGAGGGCCTCCCCGGACGATCTTAAACTCCAAGGTGGGATGTAGGGGGGGATACATGTGAACAAGTAAGCTGGGCCAGAACCGTATCGTAAAAACTTGGGAAAAGATTATTAAACACAAAAGGTCAAGAATGGCAGCCACAAAAACAAAGTTTCTGGAGTACAACAATTACTTTCAAAGCAAGTACCACACAACTAAACGGGAAATAATACTTTCAAAACAGGAACACAATTTTTCAAATTTTGTTACCTAGTGTTATGGAAACCAAGAGAGGGAGAAGGGATAATAATCTTCCACTGCATCTCCACCTGCCCTTTTCCAGCTTCATCGAGCCGAGTCTCTATAATACAAGTCAAATTTGGCATCCAGGATCAAGTCATGAATCTTTATTTTTTTCTGCCACTTACTGATTTGTTCCAGACTCTGCTAAGCTATCACATTTGAAAAGATTCTGGGTAATATTTGCTAATTTGTGATGTGTGGAGGAGCTTTTTCCTTGTGACAGTGCACCCAGCCATGCAGTTTCCCATCTGTGTTTCCAAATAAGGTTGCCCAACATACGATCCTGCTGATTATGCAGCACGGCTCACATGGTTTGCTGACCACATTAAACTTGGAACTACCTTGTGCCTTGTGCATAAAATAAAACTTGGAGACATAAAATGAAAAGATATTACGGGATCTTGACAAATATCTGGCAATACGGTGATCACTAGTGTATAATGTGCATCCAATACATGGTCAAAAAGATGGGACAGCAGAAATATCTGGAGGAAAAGAAAGGAGGAAGATTTGAGATGCAAGATCAAAAGTTAGTAAACCTTCTGCATTTTGGAGTGGTGCTGCCTTTTTCTAAGACAACATATGATCATGATTTTGTCAGTGTTTATTGGCCGGGGTAGTCCATGCCTTGGTCACCTCTAGACTGGACTACTGTAATGCACTCTACGTGGGGCTGCCCTTGAAAACGGCTCGGAAATTCCAACTGGTTCAACGGGCGATGGCCAGGATGTTACCTGGCGCTCCTTACAGAGAGAGGTCAACCCTTCTGTTTAAGGAGCTCCACTGGCTGCCGTTTACTTACCGAGCCCAATTCAAGGTGTAGGTGCTTACCTACAAAGCCCTAAACGGTTTGGGACCTGCCTACCTGCGTGACCGCATCTCCGTGTATGAACCCACGCAATCCCTTCGTTCATCTGGAGAGGCCCTGCTCACGATCCCACCTGCGTCACAGGCGTGTTTGGTGGGGATGAGGGACAGGACCTTCTCTGTGGTTGCCCCCCGACTCTGGAACACCCTCCCCAAAGATATTAGACTAGCACCCACGTTGGCAGTCTTCAGGAAGAATCTGAAGACCTGGCTATTCAGATGTGCCTTTCCGGAATAGGATAATCTCCAGCACTACATCCCAGAAGCACTTTATTAGAGTTTAAGACTCTCTGCACATTGCACTTGACCGGAAATCCAACATACCTCCTGCCACACCCAGCACTTTTTAACCTGTACCCATCACTAGCCCGGCCCTGGGATTTATTGTGTAATTGATGTATTGTTTTTTATTGCTTATGTTTTATTTTGCTTTAAATTGTACTGTTATTGTTTTGCTGTTGTTGTGTTGAGGCCTTGGCCTTTGTAAGCCGCATCGAGTCCTTCGGGAGATGCTAATGGGGTACAAATAAAATTTAATAATAATAATAATAATAATAATAATAATAATATTGTTTCCAAATGCCAGCTGAGGTCTTTTGGCATGGCACCCAGTGGGCCCATTCCCACTGGGACCACCTGTTTCCCCGAAAATAAGACATCCCTGAAAATAAGACCTAGTAGAACAGTGTTTCTCAACCTAGGGGTCAGGACAACTGGGGGGGGGGGGTTGCGAGAGGGTCACCAAAGACCATCAGAAAACACAGTATTTTCTGTTGGTCATGGAGGTTCTGTGTGGGAAGTTTGGCTCTCTTCTATCGTTGGTGGGGTTCAGAATGCTCTTTGATTGTAGGTGAACTATACATCCCAGTAACTACAACTCTCAAATCTCAAGATCTATTTCCCCCAAATTCCACCAGTGTTCACATTTGGGCATATTAAGGATTCGTGCCAAGTTTGGTCCAGATCCATCATTGTATTGTCGAAGGTTTTCATGGCCAGAATCACTGGGTTGTTGTAGGTTTTTTCGGGCTATATGGCCATGGTCTAGAGGCATTCTCTCCTGATGTTTTGCCTGCATCTATGGCAAGCATCCTCAGAGGTAGTGAGGTCTGACCTCACTACCTCTGAGGATGATTGCCATAGATCAGTGTTTCTCAACCTGGGAGTGGGAACCCTGCGGGGGTCGCAAGGTGGTGTCAAAGGGGTCGCAAAAGACCATCAGAGAAAACAGTGTTTTCTGTTGGTCATGGGAGTTCTGTGTGGGAAGTTTGGTCCAATTCTATTGTTGGTAGGGTTCAGATTGCTCTTTGATTGTAGATAAACTATAAACTATAAATCCCAGCAACTACAACTCCCAAATGTCAAGGTCTATTTCCCCCAAACTCTACCAGTGTTCACATCTGGGCATATTGAGTATTCATGCCAGGTTTGGCCCATATCCATCATTGTTTGAGTCCACAGTGCTCTCTGGATGTAGGTGAACTACAACTCCAAAACTCCAGGTCAATGCCCATCAAATCCGTCCAGTATTTTCTGTTGGTCATGGGAATTCTGTGTGTCAAGTTTGATTTAATTCCATCATTGGTGGAGTTCGGGATACTCTTTGATTGTAGGTGAACTATAAATCCCAGCAACTACAACTCCCAAATGGCAAAATCAACCCCCCTCAACTCCACTTGGGTGTATGGGGTATTTGTGCCAAATTTGGTCCAGTGAATGAAAATACATCCCGCAGATCAGATATTTACATTACGATTCATAACAATAGCAAAATTACAGTCATGAATTAGCTACGAAAATAATTTTATGGTTAGGGGTCACCACAAAATGAGGAACTGTATTAAGGGGTCGCGGCATTAGGAAGATTGAGAACCACTGCCATAGATGCAGGCGAAACGTCAGGAGAGAATACCTCTAGACCATGGCCATATAGCTCAAAAAAACCTACAACCCAGATCCATCATTATTTGAGTCTGTTAGGAATCAAGAGCTGTTAGGTTCAAAAATATGGAGCCCCCGGTGGCACAGTGGGTTAAAGCCCTGTGCTGGCAGGACTGAAGACTGACAGGTCGCAGGTTCGAATCCAGGGAGAGGCGGATGAGCTCCCTCTGTCAGCTCCAGCTCCCCAAGCAGGGACATGAGAGAAGCTTCCCGCAAGGATGATAAAAACATCAAATCATCCAGGCGTCCCCTGGGCAACATCCTTGCAGACGGCCAATTCTCTCACACCAGAAGCGACTTGCAGTTTCTCAAGTCGCTCCTGACATGACAAAAAAACCTGTCCTGGTTTCTGCCAGAGCCTTTGCAGTTCAGCTTTGAGGTCTTGATAACCACTGAGTTTTTCCTGTTGTTTTTCATCAATTGGGCTGTCACCTGGAATGGCGACATCAATCATCCAAACTTTTTTCTTTTCCACAATCATGATGTCTAGCATATTGTGTTCCAAAACTTTGCCAGTCTGGATTCAAAACTGTTTATTTTCCACTACCTTTGCAGATTTCCGATTCCACTTAATCGTTACTACTGGTTGGTGGTCCTTGTGACATAAGTTCCAATGAATAATTTGTGCCACAGAGTTGTGCCTCTGTTTGTAGTCCAACTGTGTGATTTTCTTGCAGCAGCTGAGGATATGAGTCCCCTATTGAAACATCATCATGCTGCTGACATAGTATTATGGGTTTATAAAGCTATTATCCTCCCAACCCTGCTATTCGCCTGAGAAACGTGGACAGTCTACAGATGTCACATGCAACTCCTGGAAGGATTCCATCAGCGCTGTCTCTGAAAAATCCTGCAAATCTCTTGGGAAGACAAGCAGACAAATGTCAGTGTGCTGGAAGAAGCAAAGACCACCAGCATTGAAGCAATGGTCCTCTGCTAACAAATCCGCTAGACCGGCCACGTTGTCCGGATGCCCGACCACCGTCTCCCAAAGCAGTTGCTCTACTCCGAACTCAAGAATGGAAAACGGAACGGTGGTGGGCAGGAAAAGAGATTGAAATATGAGCTTAAAGCCAACCTTAAAAACTCTGGCATAGACAATGAGAACTGGGAAGCGCTGACCCTTGAGCGCTCCAGCTGGAGGTCAGCTGTGACCAGCAGTGCTGTAGAATCTGAAGAGGTATGAATGGAGGGCGAAAGAGAGAAAGATGCCAAGAGGAAGGTGCATCAAGCCAATCCTGACCATGACACGCGGGTCAAGAATAGGGCTCCACAGTCATCTACGGACCCACCCCCAGGACACTACACTTGGAGGACCATCATCCTTGGACTACGAGGGATCACCTAAGTAAGTGTATTATGGGTGAATGCAGGAGGTTGGTTTTGTTCATGGAAAGTATTTACAAAAAGGAAAAAAAATCTAAGGAAGAGCTCTCCTGTTCATAAAGAAGCAAGCTGTTACGGGTAAATTCAATTTGCTTCTTTTTCGTTAAAGAGAGACAGAGAAAGGTAGAAAAGACATCTTTTGAAAGAATGCACCCAGGACAGCACTGTTTTGATATGTCACTTTTCTCAGTGGAAAGGTGAAGGGGGAAAACAGATGGTTGTGGTTATGCTAAGAAGAAAAAACTCCAGGAAAACCTCTGCTTCCGACAACTCTGTGACTGCCATTTCTAGTTTAGCATTTCCGTCCTCCAAATATCCCCAAACCAAGGCGTTCAGTATGCTAGTCACTGCTTTTTCCCTAGCCAAACCAGCAAAGTCAAAATATTGTGATATTAATGTTCAGTTAAATCATTTTGCATAATTAAATAGCCCGGCCTCTTTCAGTTCCAGACATGTGAGTTCTCCACTGGCAACTCTTGTCGAAATATGTTGATCCACCAGGGTTTCTGAAATGGCGCTACGGAAAACCAGCGAACCTGAAAGAAAGAGAAATCCCCAGCTGTAGAGATAGATCCTGTCAGGGAAAACCAAAACTCAGCTGGATACTCAACCCACCTGACTTTCTCTCATCACATTCAAGCAGGTACCCTGTCCAAAATCACGCAATTAAAGAAGTGGAAGGGAGAACATGTTCATTCTTTGGAGATGTTACGTGGCAAGGCCAGTCACACGTAGCCAAGACTGTCAGGAATTGTAGTCCTTTTCAGAGTCACACCATCACTCTCCCTGGATTAAAGGAACTTCTTAAAGAAAGACGTTAAGGCTGTGTGTACACCATCCCACTGGTGGCACAGCAGATTAAACCGCTGAGCTGCTGAACTTGCTGACTGAAAGTTTGGTGGTTTAAATCCATGGAACAGGCGAGTTCCCACTGTTAGGCTCAGCTTCTGCTAACGTAGAAGTTTGAGAGATAGGGCCTTCTCGGTGGTGGCTCCTCGGCTGTGGAACGCCCTTCCTACGGACATTAGACTAGCACCATCTCTAATGGTATTCCGCAAAAAAGTGATGACCTGGCTGTTTGAGCAGGCGTTCGAATAATTAGTGCAATGATTGGTTAATGAACACTGGAATGGAACAATGGATGACGAATCTGGAACATGTTTTTGATGATGAGACGACAGTGAATGGGTATTGTAGTAATTTGTTTATTAATTGTGTAATGTGTTAGGTTGTTAACTGTTTTTATACTGTAGCACTGAATTTTTGCTGTTCGTATTTGTTGTGAACCGCTGTGAGTCGCCTTCGGGCTGAGAACAGCGGTATACAAGTAAGGTGAATAAATAAATAATAAATAAAACATGCAAATGTGAGTAGATCAATAGGTACCACCTTGTCAGGAAGGTAACAGTGCTCAATGCATTCTTGCTGGCCACATGACCTTGGAGGTGTCATAGAATCATAGAATCATAGAATCAAAGTGTTGGAAGAGACCTCCTGGGCCATCATCCAGTCCAACCCCTTTCTGCCAAGAAGCAGGAATATTGCATTCAAATCACCCCTGACAGATGGCCATCCAGCCTCTGTTTCAAAGCTTCCAAAGAAGGAGCCTCCACCACACTCCGGGGCAAAGAGTTCCACTGCTGAATGGCTCTCACAGTCAGGAAGTTCTTCCTCATGTTCAGATGGAATCTCCTCTCTTGCAGTTTGAAGCCATTGTTCCGCGTCCTAGTCTCCAAGGAAGCAGAAAACAAGCTTGCTCCCTCCTCCCTGTGGCTTCCTCTCACATATTTATACATGGCTCTCATCATGTCTCCTCTCAGCCTTCTCTTCTTCAGGCTAAACATGCCCAGCTCCTTAAGCCGCTCCTCATAGGGCTTGTTCTCCAGACCCTTGATCATTTTAGTCGCCCTCCTCTGGACACATTCCAGCTTGTCAATATCTCTCTTGAATTGTGGTGCCCATAATTGGACACAATATTCCAGGTGTGGTCTAACCAAAGCAGAATAGAGCATGGGGACTTCCCTAGATCTGGACACTATGCTCCTATTGATGCAGGCCAAAATCCCATTGGCTTTTTTTGCCACCACATCACATTGTTTAACTTGTTGTCCACAAGGACCCCAAGATCTGCTCTTGAGTCAGGCTTCATCGTCCCCCATTCTGTATCTTTGCACAGTCTACAGACAACACCAGCTCTTCGGCTTCGAAATTGAGATGAGCATCACCCCTCAGAGTCGGACACAACTAGACTTAATGTCAGGGGAAACCTTTACCTTTACTATTAGGCAGCCAAATTGCTAAAGGGAGGGGTGCGCAAGGAGCATCCAACTCCTCTGTTGTGCCAGCTGCACTGGCTGCCAGTTTGCTACTGGGCACAATTCAAAGTGCTGGCTTTAACCTATAAAGCCCTAAATGGTTCTGTCCCAACTTACATGTCCAAACGCATCTCCCCTTATGAACCACCTAGGACCTTAAGATCATCTGGAGAGGCCCTGCTCTTGTTACCGCCTTTGTCACAAGTACATTTGGCGGAGATGACAGACAGAGCCTTCTCAGCAATAAGAAATTCAATGTGCAAATTTGATAAATATGAATTTAATATGATGTGTAGGAATGAATGGAAGA